>NW_020947122.1:2890859-2929989 GCF_900497805.2 Vombatus ursinus
CATCATGTGTCCTTTGAAATTGTCTTAGATCGTTGTCTTGATTAGAGTAGCTAAGTCTTTCATAGATAAGATGACCATCATTACAATATTACTCTTATCAAGTACAATGTTCTCCAGGTTCTGCTCACTTTGTTTTGCATGAGTTCAAATAAGTCTTCCCAGGTTTTTCTGAAACCATCCTACTTGTCATTTCTCATAGCACAATAGTATTCCATTACATTCATATATCACAACTTGTTTAGCCATTCCCCAATTAATGGGCATCTCCTCAATTTCCAATTCTTTGCCAGAATAAAAAAAAGCTTATATATATATATATATATATATATATATATATATATATATATATCTCCATCTCTCTCTCTCTCTCTATTTATCTATTTAATATATAGGTCCTTTTCCCTTTTCTTTGATCTCTTCGGGATACAGACCTAGTAGTGATATTGCTGGATCAAAGGGTATGCACGGTATTGTAGCCCCTTTGGGCATAGTTCCAATTCTTCTTTGAGGTCTCTCTTAAGGGTCTCCCTTGTTGGGGCTTTCCAGTTACATATAAGTTCTTCCCAAAGGAAAGGAGGGCAGAATAATGACCCCTAATTGCCCTGGATTGTTTTGGGATAAGGAGTTCAATGTAAATGAATCTTCCAGAAAACTAACCACAAGTGCCAACAACTTTTCTTTATTTTAACCGTTTAAATGGAAATTTTTAAAAAATATAAGTATTTCTACTTTAACAAACAGAATATACTATACTCAGTTGAATATTAAAAAAAAACCTTCCCAAACATGATTGTAAACATTCACCAACACAGTCTTGCATCTGCTTTTCAGTTTTCATTTCATATCACCTCCCTCCATGTCGGGCTGTCAGTTTCTGCCTCCTGCTGCTGTCACTGTGCCCACCTCTCACAGCCACTCATGTCTTTCTACCCTGCTGTTTCTGGGCTGCTTCAGACAGGGAAACCATGCCATAATAATAACAACTGACATTGATGTAGTGCTTTAAGATTTGCAAAGTACTTCACACACATCGATCAGAAGGTAGGTGCTATTATCTCCTTTTACAGATGAGGAAACTGAGGCACAGGGAGGTTAAGTGACTTGTCCAGAGTCACACAGGTAGTAAAAGTCTGAGTCAGAATTTGAAACCTGGTCTTCCATTGTATGAGTCCTGAGGATACACCCTAGATCACACTGCCTCCCAAAGTAGCCAAGTGTGTTTACCTTTGTGTTTTATATAAGAATGAATAAGCACTGAGTGAGAGCCGAAAGGCCTGTCCTATTGTCTAATAGGTGGTTGTCACACTGAGGCTTTGTGGCAACTATTTTGAAAAACTTTCTACTTTTTCCAGTTTGGGGATCATATCCTGGAGAGTTGAGGGTGTCATTAGGTTGACCTCCACTTAAGTGGGCCTTTGTACCTTCTCAGCTGTGAGTTTTGCCTCTACTTTTTGAAACTCTGTAATTGCTGCCAGCCCGGAGAAGAAAAACCCTTCAAAGAGAGTGCTGAAGGGGAAAAAAAAACCCTTTTAAACTTTATTTCAGTAGAAATGGGATGTTCTTTTTCAAAAGCTCCTAAGCAGCCCAGCTGCTGGGCTTTTCAAGTTCATAACTCAAAGCAACCACTGAGAAGACTCAAATCTGTTATGGTAGAAAAGCTGAGGAGACTGGAGGAGGCTGCAGAGCTAGCTTCTGGGGAGATCTGGGGGGGGTGAATGGGGGAACATTAGTGACTCTTAGTGATGTGACAGCATCATCCATCACTTCCCAGGCTGTTGGACTCCACTGTGTTTCAAACTGGATGAACTGTGAGATGAGAGCACCTAACGCCAATGCCACCTTTTTACAATTTGGCCTAGGCCCTATGTCTCAGGCTAGAAATGGATGCTTTTTAAAAATTATTTCCAAATGTCCTCAACCAAAAGAGTGTGTGGTTTCTGTCCTGCTGAGCAATTTGCTGGCAGGAGGCTGGGACATACCCTTTTCTGCTGCTCTTTGGGGCTGTTCAGAAAAGGACTGTCAGTGGGCAAATCACAACTTCATAAAACTTACATGAAAACTAGGTGTATTCCAAGAGAAATGAACATGCGTGTGGAACTCAAAGAGTTCACAATCTGTACAGAAGTTTACACATTTATGATAGTAGAACAAGGGAAGGAGGAGGAAACACATATATCCCTCTGAAGGAGTGTGGCATGAATATGATAGTCTGTTTATCTATAAAGGTCTGAGTTGCACAAGCCTAGTGCAGACTGTCAGTTGCCTGTCTTGACCCCCAAGGACACATAGGGAGTCCAGCTTGGGATGCAAACAACACGTTATGTCAACTTGGGGGGCTTCATCCTTGACACATTTAGGGCCTCTTGGGGTCCAGTGTTTCTGGAAAATATGGCAACTCAAAAAGACAAATTCAGGGAACCCCTTAACATTTCTTAACAACTGATCTAACTCCCAAGTAGCCCTGGCAGCAAGACTGGTCTCCTGTTCTCAAATATACTGTCCCTATTCAGTTAACCAATATCTGAGTTCTCTTAAGCTGGGGAAAAACCTTTTGTTCCCCAGTAAAGAACTGAAACTTACATGGAAATATCCCTACAAGAGATTCAAGCATGGCTGGCTTGCTTATTGACTGTAAACAAAAGTTTTTTTATTTTTATTTTTTTTTTTATTTTTGCTCTAGTGGACTCCTTTGGTCTGGTGAAGTCTATGGGCCCCTTCTCAATCAGTCAGTCAGATTATCAATAAACACTTTTTAGCATCTCCCATGTGCCATGCACTGTGCTAAGCACAGGGGATACTCTCAAGGAAGTCATGGTCTAATGAGGGAGACAGCATGCAAACAATTATTTACTTTCTCCAATGTAGAAACTTCTCAAGATGCAAAAGACTCATAGTGGACATGAACAAATACAGGAAACAAAAACAGTCAAATAGTTCATTATAACCATTATATTCCTTCTTTCACCCCCAAGATAAAAACTCTTTGTGGGATTGATGAAAGTATATTTTACAATCATCTTGGATCTTCATTGATGAAGCATGCTACCTACTTCGTGGCAGAGGGGTGATGGACTCAAGATGCAGAATAAAAGATATTTTTAGGTATGGCCAAAGTGGGACTTTGTTTTGCTTGATGATGTATATTTGTTATAAGGGATTTGTTTTTCTTTTTCTTTTCCCCAATGAGGAAGAGTATTCAGGAGGAGACAGATTAGGGATAGTGAAGAAAGAAAAAAAAAAAGGAAAGAAGGAAGGAAGAAAAGAGGTCATTGAGGCTTAATTTTAAAAATACAGAGGAGAGAATGGAAAGAAGGCCAGAAAGAAGCACAGACATGTAGAACAGCTTTGAAAGTTAGAGGTTAAATTTATACATTTAAAAAGGAAAGCAAGCTGTACAAAATAGAGATTTGTAGCTTCAGGCACAATCTGCCCCAGGTAACACTCTAAGATTATAAACTAATGTTGAGTTGTTGCATCAATAGAAGGATCTTCCACACCAGGAGTTCCCTATATGAGCAAAACTCCAGGTATGGACCTCCCAAATACGAAGAGGTGTGCAAAATGTTTTCCTCACAACAATACCTTGAGAAAAAAAAGTGTAAATATTATTGTCCCCATTCTTTAAAGTGAAGTCATGTAGTACCTACTTTATGTGGCTGTTGTGAGGATCAGATGAGAAAATATATGTAATGACCAAATGAACCTATAACCTCATTCATTTCAGTGTTCCCTCCATTGGCACAAATTGCAGCCTGTCTATGCCTGTCCTGTCCATCATGCGTGACTCTTATCCATGTCCACCTAATGTGCCATCAGGCCTTCCTAGATTTCTCTGGACACCACAAGAGAATCAGTGGGACACGCGAGGTGTCTGTCAGCCTGTCATCCTTTGCTTTTGTCACGTGACCAGCCCATCTTCACTTCTTATCCTACAATTCCTTGAGGACATCTTTTGCTCTTACTTTTCAGAGTTCCTCATTGGTTGTATGCTACATCTTGCTCACACTTGCCATTCATCTCACCAGTGCCCTCTGTGTGATATCAATTTTTAATATTTTGGAGACTGTGGTACTATAGGTAAATACATACACGCATATGTAAGTATGCACATACATATGTAAATATGTATATACATATGTATCACAGCGAGAGAGAGAGAGAGAGAAGAGAGAGAGATCTCTTTTAAATACCAATATTCTACCTGTACCACTGTATAGCAGCTATAGCTATAACTGGTGTTAAAAAAAAAAAATATAGACCTTTGCTCTTCTGGGAAACTTGTAAGTCAGTTAGTAAAGGAGCCTGGCAATTTCCTGAAGGTAATTTAACCCATCCTTCTCCTATTCAGCTATGGCCCCCCTCCCACACACACACTTTTTTTGGTCCACCTGTACTCTCTGTCCCAGATAGATATATATATATAGATATATATATAGATATAGATATAGATATATAGATATAGATATAGATATAGATATAGATATAGATATAGATATAGTGACGGATGAGTTTTATAGGTTGTCCATCAAAATTCGTGTCATAATCTTAGCAATAGATATTCTTTACCTGCTTGTTCTTTCCTGTGTGACTGGTTAGACCAAACTGCTCTGAGTGATCATATATCTCTTTCAGGTGGCTCTGTCATGCACTGCATGAACTGGGACTTAATGTAACCAGCACAGTGTCATCTGCAAACAGAAGCATCTCAAAGATCCCACGATGCACAGGGAATCTCTCTTCAATTTGAGCTTTGTGCTAAATTTCTTCTGTCATACCTTTTGCAAACATAGAGGGGGATAAAAACTGGACCTGTGATTTCCTTGGAATAAGGACCTCAAGAAGGTTTTTTTCAATGAAGATCAATGCCTTTTCATGACATCTCCCCCATTATATTGTCAGCTCCTCAAGAACCCCCGTCATAGCCCTGTTTTTTGCCTTTGTTTACATCCCCAGTGCTAAGTGCCATACTTAGTGCACAGTAGGAGCTTAATAAATGCTTATTGATTGACTGGTTTCTGCTTCTTAAAGTCTGAGAAGTATATCAGTTGTAAGACTTGAACTCAAATCTTTCTGGTTGCAAGGCCAGTTTTTCATCTACTATGTCACATCACCTCTCTTATGAGCACAAATCTCCTTTTTTATGCCTCACCTGATGTTTGTTATCAGAAGATTGTTGAATAGGATGATTTCTGTTGTTACAACATTCAAGAACTCATGTATGATTTTTTGATTGACAGCTGCTTATTAAGTAGTTCAGGATTAAGTTGTTTTAATTGCATGCCATATCTTTTCCTCATTTTTATTCTTTCTTCTTGCTCATTACTAATTCTGATGGTTCAAGGTGGTCTGACTGCATGCATAAGCACAACTTCCATGTTGTCAAAAAAGTCTTCCTATCGAAATCTTAGTATGAATCTTCGTCATTGTGTAAGGGAAGGCCCTCAGTCAATTTAGTCACAGAATGCCCGGAGTGTAATCACAAAGAGTTAATGAATTACAGAATGATTATAGAGATGCAGCCACATCCTGATTCCTTAATTAGGGAGTTTTGTTTGGGAGCTGGGAGTGGGGGGAAGAGACACCAGGAAGATTGAGTCAAGAAAGTAACAACATAATTGGGTGGGCAAACAAATGACTCACACCTCTGAGAACTTTAATAGCTAAGCCCTATCTAGATTTCAGAGTTTGAGTGAAAGGCTTGGAGTTATTATAAACCAGGGAATTTCTGTGAGGGGGTGGGAGTGAAGGTTAGGGGGAAGTGAGGAGGAGATTTTTCTTTCCTCTCTGCACAATGGCTAAGTAGGCTATGAAGGAGAGCTAGTGGTGTGGAGTGGTAGCATTAGTAAATTATAAGCATTAATAAATGCTCTTTGTTTGATGATGGCAATGATGATGAATACAGTTGGTTACCAGAGGGAGAAAGCAGCTTCAAGAAACACAAATCCTGGCAGTAGAATCAGACTGTGGAAAGGCATAGATCCTGGGAACCTGGCTGAGTGACTCACCCCACAGAGACACAGCATCTAAGGGGAACTTCCCAAAGACTCTAATGAAAGCAAGGATTTCCAGGTCCTGTAGCACTAGGAATAGTGAATTGCCTTTGCCACACACATATCACTTACCGTTGTGAAGGAGCTCACTTTTCTTAGTTTGAATTCACTTTTCCCATGGTATTGCATGTGTTTGTGAGAAAGTACAGGTTGAGGGGCAGAATGTTTTGTACCTACTGTTCTTATTATGCCACTTGAATGAAAATCTTTGTTAAGAACTAATTGAGTCTATTGGCTTACTGTTAATGGGAAATATGCTGATGATAATTCATGGGCAAGTGACGTAAAAATTCAGAACCACAAAACCACTCCTAGAACCTAAAATCTACCAATTGCCCTTTGGGGACTCAAAGTGTGAGTATAAGTTAAGGGAGTAGGCCAAAATCAGTGTTACATTACTTTAGCTTTTTGATGGGAATTTGTCTTTTAGGTTTTGTCTCTAGTTAAACCACAGAATCCTAGATATTTGAACCTGGAAGAAGCCCTAAAAATTACTGGACCCAAATCAATTATTCCTTGACCCAAATTTCATAGATGGGCAAATTTTCATACCTCTCTGGGTACCAGTTTTCTCAAGGTAATACAAATAGCTAATAACAAAGCAGAGACTAGAACCCAGGTCTCCTCCAATGTTCTTTCCAAAGTCTTTATTCTCAATGGTAGGAATTATAAGCATTAGTGAGCATGGATGGATTGGTGGTATGTGGGATGAAGTATCTCATATCCTTGATATCCTACCACATAAGCTATAGCCAATTCCACCCATATGTGGACCTTCCTTAACCACATTCATATTTAGTGCATTAGGCTGTCAAACTCAAATAGCAATGGAGTCACAGATTGTCAGATGTCTATTGACTTAGAAAACCACATATTAACCTTTTCTATATTCTATTGTATTTTTATTTATTGTGTTAATTATTTCCCAATTACATTTTAATTTGGTTCCAGCTATACTAGGGAATGTGACCCCATGTTTGACACCTCTATTCTGCATAGAAGTGCCATAATAAAATAATAGCTGATATGTATATAGTACTTTAAGTCTTACCAAGTACTTTCTATGCACTATCTTTTTGACCCTTACAGCTTTATGGGTAAATATTATTATCCCTAGCTCATTATTACCTCATTTTATCCTCCCATTAACTTTGGAGATAGGTGCTATTAAGTATCCCCACTTTATAGATGAGGCAACCAGGGCAGGTAGATTAAGTGACTTGCTCAGTATCACACATGTAGTAAGTATCTGAAGCTGTATTCTCAGGTCTTCCTGACTCCAGACCCAGCGTTCTAACCACTGTGCTACCTAACTGCCTCAGATTTGCCCAGGGTCACACAGTAAGTGTAGGAGGCAGGATTGATCCCAAGTCCAGTATTCCACCTATTATGATGGGTCCATGCTATTCATTGAATTGTTCAAGGAAAATAATGTATTAACAGGTGGGATGTGAACCTAAGGTTAGGGATTATATAACGTCTAGCTCAGGCCTTTTCTTCTTCCTGATTGTCAACAGGTTGACCTAAGAGCTTTTACCTAGACTCAAAAAACTCCCCCATTCCAAGAACTCTCCAAGTTTTTCCTTAGAAACTGATTGCACTTCAGTCTCAGCATCCAGACTGCCACTGAAGTCACTCCTCTCTGTAACCCAGAAAATGGGATTAGCCCCATTTCGAACAAAAGCTTCTTAACAGGCTGTCAATACATCATGGACTAATTATTTTTCCTCTTGAAGATTATGAACCATCATTAATTCTTTCTGAAGAGAAAGTAAACAAACTACTTAATCTCTTGTTTTGGGGGGAGAAGTGTGAATATCTAAATAGACACCTCACAACCCCTTTGGTTAAAAGAAAGGTTAATTATGCTTATTATTTCTGCTGCTGGTTTTGAAAGGCCAAAGGGAAAAGGAAGTAGCAAACACACATTTTAAACTCTCTTTGGATTTCGCATGCAAATAGGTATTTCTTTTCCCTCACTTCCCATTTGTGGAATATTCAACCCCAAAATGTTCTTCATGTCCCACATGGCTGTCTTCCTCTGAATTTCTCCATCATGCCCCAGGACTCTCTTCATTCTGCAAATCATCACCCTCTGGCCTTGGAATCCTTCCCTCTAAATCTCAGAGGGTGGAGAGCTCCTCCGAGAACCTCCATTTAAGGAGTGTACCCCAGGTCAGCCATTTCTTTGTTTCCCACCCAGCTGCCCTTCTCTGGATTTCTCCATCATTCCCCCATTCCCAAACCCTGCAAGTACCTTCCTCTCCTCATTTCAGTTCCCTATTTTTTTGTTGTTATATCTTGAATTTCAAGTTCTCTCTCTCCCTCCCTCCCAATCTCACATTAGATAAGACTGATATTTGATATACATATATGGAGCCATATGATACATACTTTCATATATGAGTTCTTTCTCTGGAAGCAGATACCATCTTTGTTGATTTGAAGGATCATATTACCCAGAGTAGCTTAGTCATTCAGTTACTCTTCAGACAATATTGCTGTTATTGTATACAATGTCTTCTTGGTTCTGCTCATTTCACTCTACATTAGTTTATGCAAGTCTTTCCATGTTTTTCTAAAACCGACCTCATCATCATTTCTCACAGCCCAGTAGGATTCCATCACAATCATATACTACAACTTATTCATCTGTTCCCCAGTTGATGGGCATCTCTTCACTTTCCAATTCTTTGCACCACACTAGAGATGCTATAAATATTTTAGAACATGTAGAACATATATAAATTGCCTTTATCCCTGATCACCTTGGGAAATAGACCTAATAGTGGTATTGTTGGGTCAAAAAGTATACACAGTTTTATAACTCTTTGGACACAATTCCAAATTGCTTTCCAGAATTGTCGGATCAGTTCACAATTCCACCAACAGTGTATTAATCTCCCAATTTTTCACATCCCCTCCAGCATTTGTCATCTTCCCCTTCTATCATTTTAGACAACCAGATAGGTATGAGATGGCTCTTCAGAGTTATTTTAATTTTCATTTCTCTAATCAATAATGATTTAGAGCATTTTTTTTCATAAGACTATATATAGCTTCGGTTTCTTCTTCCACATACTGCCTGATCACATCCTTTGATGATTTACAATTGGGGAATGACTCACATTCTTATAAATTTAACTCATTTCTCTCTATATATTTGAGATATGAGGCCTTTATCTGACAAAATGGCTATAAAATCTATCCCCTGCCCATAGTTTTCTGCTTTCCTTCTAAACTTGGCTATAATTGTTTTATTTGTAAAAAGCCTTTTTAATTTAATGTAATTAAAACTATCCATTTTACATCTCACAATGCTCTCTATTTCTTGTTTATTCATAAATTCTTCTCCTATTCATAAATCTGATAGGTGATATGTTCCATGCTCCTCTAATTTACTTATGATATCTCCCTTTAAGTCTAGATCATGTATCCATTTTGACCTTATCTTGGTAAACAGTATAAGATATTGGTTTATATCAAGTTTCTGTTAGACTGCTTTCCAGTTTTCCCAGTAATTTTTACAATTAATGAGTTCTCATCCCAAGAGCTTAGATCTTTGCATTTGTCAAACATGAAGTTACTATAATGATTTATTACTGTGTGTTGTATACTTATTTTGTTCCACTGATCCACCATTCTATTTCTTAGCCAGTGCCAGATAGTTCTGATAATTATGGCCTTATAATATAGTTTAAGATCTGGCACTAATAGACCTCCTTTGTTTGTGTTTTTTTTTTCATTAATTCCTTTGCTATTCTTGACCGTTTGTTCTTCCAAGTGAATTTTTTCATTATTTTTTTCTAGCTTAATAAAATAATTTTTGGTAGTTTAATTGAAATGGCACTAAATAAGTAGATTAGTTTAAGTAGAAATGTCACTTTTATTATATTGACTCATCCCACCCCTGAACAATTAATAAAATTCTCCAATTATTCAAATCTGACTTTATTTTATAAAAATGTTCTATAATTATGTTCCCATAGTTCCTGGGTTTGTCTTGGCAGGTATACTGCCAGGTATTTTACATTGTTTATGGTTATCTTAAATAAAATATTACTTACTATCTTTTTGTAAAGTTTTATTGGTAATGTCTGGAAATACTAATGATTTGTGTGGGTTTATTTTATATCCCTCTATTTTGCCAAAATGATTGTTTCAACTAATTTTTCAGTTGAATCTCTAGGGTTTTTGAAGTATACCACCATATAGTCTGCTTTACCTCTCTTTTATATGTTGTCTTCCCCCATTAAATCCTTGAGATCCTTGAGGGAATGAATTGTCTTTCTTTTTCATATTTATATTCCCAGAGCTTAGCATAATGGTTGGCACACAGTAAACACCTGATAAATATTCTTAATAAATATTTGACTGACTCTGAGCAAATGCTCTGTGATCACCTGTTAAAGATGCTCTCAGTGGGATTCGTGTTCCTGACATTAGGTAACCACAAAGTGCTCTACCAGCCCTATGATTCAGAAATCTAAATGGCACAGGGATGAAGAAACATTTCAAATCTCAGTTTAGAATTTGGGGGAGAGATCCAGAGGTTATTGGGATCCTCCAGATCTTAGAAGCCTTTATTTGTAGATTAGGACAATTTCTATCCTCCTTCAATGAATTCATAGATTGGTTTACAGTCTCTTTCCCCACTCCAGCCCATGTAAAATGTCTTACATTAAGGCACCTTCTCTTCCACTCCACCTTAGTAAGACAGAGATGGTCATACCCTTAATCTTCCCATCCCTGAAAGTGTTCTGTGAACTCTGAAATTTCTTTGTCTGATCATAAACTTTTATTGTTTTATTTTTCCCTATGCCTTCTTTGGTCCCTTTCCAGGCCATCACATATGCACAGGGTACACTCTTCTTTCTTTCTTGATCCATTGGTGAACCAGTTCAACTTTGTGCTTTCTTTTATTCTCAAATTTATCATCCCTTTCCCCTATTATCAATAACTCCTTGCCAAAACCCAACCCTGTATTACTTTCATAATCTCCCACCTTTGCAAAGCCCAATCCTCTAATACTTCCACAATATCCCACTTATTCATGTACTACTGAAAGCAGTTAGGGAAAATTATGAAACCATGCTGATTGGCTTCATTACAAATTTGTTATTTAATCTTAACTGGGTCTTCACTGCATCTAGGCAATCCTATTTTAATATTGTAGTACATCTCTATAATAAATATCACATCCCAACAATATCTTCTTGTCCTAAGCAACTAACTCTATTCCACTGAAAACAAAAAGGGAAGTGGTGGGGCTTTCCCTGATCACTACCAAGGAGTATGTCCTCTGAAGGGTACATTCTAGTCAGCAGTCAACAAGCATTTATTAAGCTCCTACTATGCACTGGACACTGTGCTAAGCACTGGGAATACAAAGAAAGGTAAGATACAGTCCCTTATCTTAAGAAGTCTAATGGGGAGGCAACATGCAAGTAATTATGCACCAACAAGCCATGTACAAATACAGGATAAATTGGAAATAATCAGTAGAGGAGACATTGCATTAAGGGGGATCAGGTAGGTTCCTTGTAGAAGGCAGGTCTTTAGTTGGGACTTGAAGTAAGCCAAGAGGCAGAAAGGAGGAGGGAGAGAATTCCAGGCATGGCACATAGCCAAGGAAAATGCACAGAGTAGGGAGATGAATTGTCTTAAGTAAGGGATGCAAGGAGACCAGTGTTACTGGATTGTACAGTACTTGGTGAGGAGTAAGGTGCAAGAAGACTGGAAAGATAGAAGACTAGGTTATAAATGACTTTAAATGCCAAAGAGAGGACTTTTTTTTACTTGATTCTGGACAAGGAAACTCCTTTTCACTGTGGAGTTTGGCTCCTTCTTTGTAACTTGATAGTCTCAGAGATGCATAAAAAACTCTGAGAGGTTGTGACTTGTCCAGAGTCACATAGCAAATATGTGTCAGAAGCTGGACGTGAAGCCAGGTCTTCCTGGATCCAAAGCCAGTTCTCTATCTACTAAGCCAACCCATCTGTATAGTGGAAATAGGATGGATGGAAAAGAAAGGGGGGCTTTTTAGACTAGAGATAATCTAGCCCAACCCTCTCATTTGCTTACAGCATTTATAACACATTTTTAGAACATCCTTAGAGATCCAGTCAACTGTTTTAGGTTATAGTGATTTCTTCTTCATTAGAGAATTTCAAGCAAAAGCTGAGTAGCCACTTGTCTGATATGTCAGAGTGGTTATTCCTTTCTGGGTATGAGTTAGAGTAGATGGTCACTGAAGTATCTTCCAATTTTGAATTTTTTTTTGATTCTATGATTCTGAGATTGTGAGCATTTCAAATTATTAAAGAGTGACTTTATGAACTCAAAATTCACATTCAGTAATAGATATTAGTGCATTGTATTTGCCCTTAAAATGATGCCTGGAATGTCATTTCTCAAAATAAAACATCCCTGAAGTTTGTAACTTGAAAAGTCACAAAAAGAAAAATAAAAGAAAAAAGTCACAAAGAGAAAAAATAATATTTAAAATACATTTTAAAGCTTTGCATCTTGTTATATTTAGTTCAAGTTGGGATATGACTTGGACAAGATGAAACCTTACAAACTGAATGGCTTGCAAGGAGGGAAAGAAGAGGATATAACTTTTAGCTCCTATAACCAAAGATCTCAGATATTTTTCTAGCTTCTGAGAAGCACACATGGTCTTCAATTCTTATTAGCTATGTGACCAGAGATAAGCCACTCATTAAAAAAAAGAGAGAGAAACTGAGACTCAGAGAAATTCAGTTTTTGGATAGAAGGGCTTTTACTACCTCTCTCACAGGGTTGTAAGGAAAGCATCTTGCAAAGTGTCAAGCCCTATAAACTTGCATAGCTATTTCTCCTGACCAGATGCAGAGATAAAGATTAAAAATAACATCATTTACTCCTTAGTCAAATTGTTGTCCAGGTCTGGCTATTTCACATTGGAGTTTGTTATTTGTTTGTTTTTTAAATAGGGACAGATGGTTAGCCAACACAATCTGCCCAGTATATTTGAAGAACATGGAGAGAAATCACACAGGATGAGAAGGCATATGTGCATGTGCATGTATGTTGTGATCCATACCAACAAACAGAATACCCACATTGCTGATATCATGAATCTACTGAAGTATTGAATTGCTTTCTTGAGTTATACAAAATAATTTCATTCATAGAAAAAACAAGGGCAGCTAGATGGCGCAGTGGATAGAGCTCCAGCCTTGAAGTCAGGAAGACCTGAGTTCAAATCTGACCTCAGATACTTGACATTTATTACCTGTGTGACCGTGGGCAAGTCACTTAACCCCATTGCCTCAACAAAAAAAGAAAAGAAAAAAAAAAAGAAAGAAACCTGTTATCTCTATACTATTGGTTATTCTAGGGGCAACTAGGTGGCACAGTGGATAAAGCACCGGCCACGTAACACTCACTAGCTGTGTGACTCTGGGCAAGTCATTTAACTCCAATTGCCTCACAAAATTAAGAAAAAAAAACAGGATAATGAAGGGGAGATACCAGAGACCATTACAAAGGCAAATTAATTGGAATGATTGTCCACAAGGGGAAAATTTTGCCTACTGTCTGCCGTTATCTACCTCGGAATTTCCTATCCTCATTTCCAAAAAGAAAGAAAACGTAGAATATTATAAATTTTCTCTCTCGATTTAATTTTCCTTAACTTAATTCCTTCCTTATCACCTCTAGCCTTTCTATTTCTCTTGTCCAATTACCTCTTCTTAACTCTTATTCCTTATCCTGTTCTTTGATTCTTCATTAAAAACAGGGAGGTATAGTACTCCATAAGAGAGGTATAGTATTACCATGTTGGGAGTTAGAAGACTTGGGTTATAGTCCCTGCATTGCTAATAACTCACTATATAACCATGAGCAAGTCACAGCCTACGTAGGCTCAGTTTTCCCATTTTTGGACTAGATACTCCTTACGGCTGACTTTCTAACTTCAATGTTTTTGCTTTTCCTCTTACTCTATAAGCACACCTACTCTCTCCTGTCTCAGTGCTTACCATTTTCTCTTCCTCCCACCACAATTTGCATATCAATTAGTCAACTAACATTTATTAAGAACCTGGTATATACCAGGCACTGTGTTAAGCAATAGTGATAGGCAAAAAACAAAGTCCCTAAGAGTGTGTCTCTAGGAGCTCATAGTCTTATGGGGGCCACAACATACAAATAATTATGTATAAGCAAGATGTGTCTAGATAAAATGTGGGTAGGTTCAGAAGGAAGGCACTGAGTTTAAGGAGCACTGGGAAAGGCTTCTTGCAGAAAGTGAGACTTTAAAGTTGAAGGCAGCAAGGGAAGACAGAGGCAAAATGGAAGAACACTTCAGGTATTCATTTCTACCTTCATTAATATCTCTAGCATAGCCTTCCTCTTCTCATCTGACACTGTCACCACCTGAGGCAGGCCTCGTTGGTCTCCTTGACTTGTCTCTCCTCCCTTCAATGCATCTTTCATTCAGGTATCAAACTGAACCTCCTTAAAGTGCAGATCTGACCATGTCATCCCCTCCCCTCACTCAGTCTACTCCAGTGACCCCTATGATCTTCAGGATCACATATAAAATCATCTGTTTGGTATCTAAAGCTCTTCATAAGCTAGCCCCTTCCAACCTTTTCAGTGTTCTTACACCTTACTCTCCTCCAAGTACTCTGTGATCCAGTGACATTGACCTCTTTGCTATTCCTCATGCAAAACAATCCCCTTCCCCACAATGAGTATTTTCCATCAGTTATTCCCCATGCCTGAAATTATCTCCATTTTACAGGTGAGAAAATTGAGGCAGACAGAGGTTAAGCGACTTGCCCAGGATCACAGAGCTAGTATCACACATGGGATTTGAACTCAGATCTTCCTGACTCTATCCACTATACCTGGCTGCCTTTGTCTCTATTACAAAATGAGAAGATATTCCTCCTGCAGAGAAATGCCCATAATATCTTAACGCAGAATTTTAAAGTGGAGAACCCTCAAAAATGTTGGTTACACCTAACTGCCAGGGTCATCATGAGGATGAAATGAAATAATGTTTGGAAAGTGCTTTGAAGCCTTAAAATGCTATATAAATACTTGCTATTATTATTAGTGAAATATTAAATTAAATAATTTAATTAATTAATAAAATAAATAAAATGAAAAGAAGCTGCCTTAGACTTGTGGTCTCCTTTATCACTCCAGGTAATTATTCCAAAATTAGATGCATAATGTTTTTATTTGATTTATAGGACTGAAGTAGGAATTAAAGTACCTGATAGATGAAACCAGAATTAATTAATGTCATCTCCCATAGAAAATAGTTATGATGAGACAAAAAATGAAATTAGGGTAATAGATAATACAAATTACCGTTACTCTTTCTCTAACAAACAGAAAGGCAAATCTCATATGTGAAAAAAACAAACAGAGGTTGTAGATAAAGTCATCATTTTTTCCTTTTCAACCTAATCCCACAAGTTTCTTGAGA
This sequence comes from Vombatus ursinus, assembly GCF_900497805.2. Taxonomy (NCBI): domain Eukaryota; kingdom Metazoa; phylum Chordata; class Mammalia; order Diprotodontia; family Vombatidae; genus Vombatus; species Vombatus ursinus. The sequence goes on from NW_020947122.1 coordinate 2,906,400, forward strand.
AGAACGTCACCACCCCTCTAGTTACCCACGTTCACAATCTTGACTTCTGAAAGTGGTCGGTGCTACAACATGGGAAATGGAAGGGGCGAAAAGGCATTGTTTTCTTCTCGTCTTTAATTTAGGGAAAAAGTAAAAAACTAATGGGCAGCTAGGTGGTGCAGTGGATGGAGTGCTGGGCATGGAGTCAGGAAGACTCATCAGGAAGACAAATCTGGCCTCAGAAACTTATTAGCTATATGACCCTGGCCAAGTCACTTAACCCTGCTTGCCTCAGCTTTCTCATCTGTAAAATGACCTGGAGAAGGAAGCGACAAATCACTCTGGTATTTTTGCCAAGAAAATCCCAAATGGGGTCACAAAGAGTCAGATATGACTGAAAAACAACTGAAAAAATCAACATTCAATCTGAAGGTTAGTGAATGGTCTTTCTGTATACAGGAAGCTGACTTTGGAGTGACTCCCTCCATTTGTTTACTGTCTGATAAGTAAGGTCAGTTTCATTTTTATGTTATTTTGGTTCTCTCCTGATCGGTGCCTTCTTACTCAAGTCCAGAAGAAAGAATTCATGATGCCTGTAGGTGCGAGCCTTTTGAGTGGTCTAAAACCTTTGTCCTCTTTTGTTTCTGAAATCTGAGCCATATTTGACAACAACAATTTTGTCATTCTTCTGTATTCAACCTTTCTATTGATGTAACAGAGAGTCACAATATATTTCCTTGGTTTGGAGTGTGTTGTCATTTTCTTCACTTTTTAGAACTGCTTCACCATCTGCAACATATTGGAGCGTAAACTGAAATTGCATTCCTGGTGCTCTTTTTGCTTGTGGTTATTATGTGCATTGCATGATGCACATTTAAACATCTATGAGCTTAATAAACATTATATCACAACAACCCTATGAGGGATGTGCTATTATTAGCTCCATTTTTGCTGATGAAGAAAAAGATTCAGAGAGCTTAAGCTGTGTGATCTTAGACAAGCCACTTAATTTGACCAGGCCTCACTTTCCTGCTCTGAGGAAATGTTGGCATTGGACCAGGAGGCCTCTCAGGCTCTTCCAGTCCAAATCCTTGGTTTCATATAATTCTCTTACAAAGATAGTAAGTTTCTGAGGAAGGATTTGAAACCAGGTCTTTCTGACTCCAAAACCAATCCTTTATCCTCTCTACCACATTGCTTCAAAGATCAAGTGTCCCATGATGTGTTTCTTAATCAATAAACATTTATTAAGTGCCTACTATGTACAGGTACTTTTCTAGGTCCTGGAATACAAAAAAGAGTCAAAAGACAGTCCCTGCCCTCAAGGAGCTTACAGTCTAATCTTACTGCCTTATTTACCTTTTGCTTCCTTCTCAAAGGTGAATCTGCGAGCCACTCTTCCATCCATTTAGTTAAAACTTCCTTTTGGCTTCAGGCTTCTCTTTGCCATGAGAATGTCATTACTGATGTACAGCATGGCCATTCACTGGTCATTGTACAAAGACCTCCTATTAAAAATATCTACAACTAAGCTGATGTTTATAGATGGTAACAAAAAAAAATTTTGTCACCCTATTTTCCACTGCGATTGCAGAAATGGAAGAGGGTAGCCCAGGACTAACAGCTAATTTTTATTTTTCTTTGTTTCACAGGTTACAATGACCAAAGAGTTCATCACCCAGTAGCCAAACTGGTAGTGATGAACATGTTCTAACTTAGACTGAAGACTAGCTCAACTGCTGCAAGGATGGCCTTTCTAGCTTGGCAGAACCTGCCAGAACTTCTGTCCCATTACTTGTTGAATGGGATGAGCCCATGAATACAATCCAGGAAGCTAGAAGTGCCTTCATGACAACATGAGGCACTGGAAGAGGACTTTGTAGAGATCTCAAGGCACATTGACCTTTGATCAGCTTCCACTTGAACTCACCGTCTAATCTGGGATCAATAATCTTTAACCCTACTTCCTCCTCCACAAGAGGAATTGTTCAACTCCCTGTTTCACAAGGCACTTAAAGCAAGTCAATCTTGACCAATCATTTGAAAGTATCTATTACTGAAATGAATTCATTCAGTCTCATTATCCAGTCAACATTAGCACAGCAATGAATGGGGACAGAAAACCAGTATTGGGTATAGATTCATGGGAGAAAAGAGATGAGGAGATTTGGGGGGACTGAATTATTTGAGGTCAATGCTGCGTATTATCTGCTTATCTGCCCTTCCCCCCTTTAAATTCTTTCAGTTCTAAAGTAGAGGTTTATAGTAGTGATCTCCAATTTTTTTTAATCACACATCCTTATTGGTAATATTTTTGAACATGTGCCCTTCCCCAATTTGTGTATCATTACTTTTTTATAAATTATACTGTTTATGTATTACTGTACTAATAATTATGTAGGTTGTAAAATGTGCATAAAATAACAAAATATAAATGTTAAAAGGATGAGATTAAGATAAAAAAAAATGATCCTAGAGCCAATTGGGAACTATTGGCATTTGAGTAGAGGAATGACCTGGTCAGTACTTTGGGAGATCATTTTGGCAACTGTATAGAGGAGGGACTGAAGTGGGGTACAACTTGAAGCAAGAGACTAGTCAGAAGGTTACTGCCACAGTCTAGATGAGAGATAAGGAGGGGCTGAACTAAGATGATGATTGTATGAGTAAAAAGGAAGAGAGAAATGCTAGAGTGAGGTGTTGGAGGTAGAAACCACAAGATTTGGCAAATAATTGGGATTTGTGGGACAAGGGAGAGTGAGAGTCAAAGATGATACGGAGATGGGTGACTGGAAGGATGGTGGAACAATAATAGGGGAATTTGGAAGAGTGGTGCATGAATAGCATGCTTATCAAACTTGTAGATGCTACAAAGCTGGGAGTATGAAGGATCTCAGATAACTGAAGAAACACAGATATGTGCACTGCTCCCTCATCCTAGTACCAAAGAGGTTGGCTCCAAGGAAGATATAAAAACCCAAATAAATGAACAAAAGGGAGAGATTTCCCAATGCCATGGGAGAAAGGGGGCTTGCATAATCACACATTGGAATCACACAATTGGAATGTTTGTGGAATATGTGAACCAAATTGCTCACTGTCTCATTTTGAGCAGAAGCAAGCGCCCAGCTCTGATTATCAGCCCACAGGCTTACCTGCTATTGGTTCTTATAGATTTTATCATAGAAAGTATTTTTATCTTAGCTGTGTGCCCAAAGTCATATATTCTCCCTATCTCTTTGGCAGCTGCCTCCCAATTTGTACTTGCAGATTTGTAGGTTGGCTCCCCAGACCTTGGCTGCTACCTTGGGTTCTGTACTAACCCTAGAATTCATTCTTCGCTACCCTGCTACCCTGCTACATTCTTCCCTCCTATGCTTCCTAGTAATTGTCAGCCAGTAGACTCAATTATTTCCTGATATAGGCATTTACTCAAATGGTATTAACAAAAACAATAGATAGAAAATCTTTTCCCAATAAACTGGGAGTGAACTTAACTGCAAATACACCCAGTACCCATGGAAAGAGTGGGCATAAACTTAGAGTAGAATGGTAGTGAGTCACATGTGTAAGATATACATGCAGCAAAGGTAATGCACAATCGCCGTTATTTCAGAGCCTGGAAGACTTCTCTCATCACAGAGTACTCACAAGGCTCCCCTTGGGTGCACCATCTCTGCTCAATGGGTTGCTCAGCTAGGGTCCCAGGATCTACTTCTTACCATAGGATGACTCATTGCCAGGACTAGCTCCTTAGAGCTGCTTCCTCTCTCAGTTAACAATTTTGCTGTCTGTGTCTGTCCAGAGCATATGTGTGTGTTTCTGCTTCCTACTGAATGCAATGTCTTCTACTGCTGCATCGGTTTTCCTTCAAAGATACATGACTGACATGGAGATGTCAGCCTGGGAATCCCCTCACCCTGGTCCCGTGAGCACAGCACGATGCAGGGTGTGGGATGGATGGAAATAAGATGCTGCAATGAAGCATCATGATGTCCCAACAATCAAACCTCAAATAATCCAGAACCAAAATGTTATCCACTGCTTGGAGCATCCATGCATCAGGTCAGGCAAAGCTGGTACTCACTGGCACTAGGTTCAAGAATTCCTCTAGGACATCTTCCCCAACTTCACCACGGTAATGTGGAAAAACCACCTTGCTTCCTGCGAAAACTTTCACCTGATGGACACTATTTTATTGCCTTTTCTTCAGACCAGCCATCACTGGAGATTTATGAGTACCAGGGCTGCTAAGCAGCAGAAGACCTACTTCAGGGTTGTGGAGGTGAAATTTTGGCCAATGGCAATGACCAGAGAGCAGTCAGCATCTGAGGCCAACTATTTGAACACTTCTTCATCTTGTTGCATATCACCAATGTAGCTGCTAATGGCGAACACCTAAATTGTGAGTGTGGCCTCTTCACAGATGACTACCGTTGTGTCATTGTGGGTTCAGCTCTCTGAAGAACCTCCTTTTTATGAAGTATATCACAACAATGAGTCAGTGACACCAAATTCCTGCTCCCCTTTGGAGGACTAGTCCCTTCATATCTTTGATCTTCACACTGGCCAGTTGTGATGACACCTACACATTCAAATGAGATAAAGTGATCTTATCCCACAATTAAGGGCTATACTTATATAAGAACAGATACAAAAAACTCATACAAGGACATAACTATTCTTTCAGTACAGCAGCAGACCATTCTTCTCTTCCAGGTCACTCCTGAGGGCACCTTTATTGATGGGCATACCACTGGTTGATTCTGCTATGAGGATGACCTGCTCACCCTATCAGCTGTCTACGCTGAGGTACAGGGAGATAGCCAAACAGGCATGGTCAACCCCTATAAGGAGTCTTTCATTAATTAATTCATTAATTAATTCCCTATAGCACCAACTATTGGTATTCTGCTGGGCAGGGCTGGATGACAGTGCCATGGCCAAGAGGCATGGCTTCTTCCAATATTTTGATCAGCTAGGACGGTTGCACTGTGGAGTATGCAGCTTGTAGATGAAAATCACCTCTTTATCAAGTGCACTAGTGAAGAGGTAGTGACATTACAAGTCACAGCCCCATCACAGATGTTGGATTCAGCCCTACTGAGATACTTCAAGTGAGGGACTGTGCATATCTGCTGTAGGATTGTAGAATCCTAGCTCTAGATGGAAAGAACTCAAGAGAAGATCTAGTCCAGCCCCTTATACTTTACAAATGAAGAAATGAAAGCCCAGGCAAGTTAAGGGATTTGCCCAAGGTCACAAAGGTGATGAGCTTCAGGGGTGGGATTTGAATCAAGGTCCTCTGACTCCTGAATGTGTTCCTTCCATTATATTTACCTTTGCATCATTCATTGCCATGTTTTCAATTGCTAGCTCAAAGAGCCTGGAGTTGTGCTCGGTTTTCATAGTCTTAAATTTTGTTTACCTGTGGTTTTACAAAAGCCAAAATCAAGTTTATATTTCCCTAGCTATATTTATTTCCTTCAGTGGACTAGATGATCTCTAGAAATTCCTTTTTTCTTCCAAAGATTCTGGGAGATCTCTATTTATAATGCAGATAGGTGCTGAAATTCTATCATTTTGAGATTTTGGTGGTCTAATTTCATTTTGATGACTCTGGGATGATTGCATTTTCAGGGTTTTCTAGAGAAAGGCCAAAAATTCATTAGCAGTTAAGCTTCTGCTACCCAAGGATAATTTGTCCACCATGAGTGATTTAGCTCTGCTAATAGGGACCCACTATCAAGGTAAAATGAAATGTTCCAATAATTGGAAATCTCATTTTCACATTTCAGTAATTAAAATGTCAACTCCCTCACTAGACTTTTCTATAAAGCAATTAATAAATATAATTTGATTGAAAAAAAATCCTTTTCTTTTGGTCAGATAGTAAGACACTATATTTAGGGTTATTGTTCTAGATCAACGGGATGTTCTTCTATTAGATCTATAAAAGAGACAGCTTCTTCTTTTCTATTAGCTTCATTGCTAGTGCTATTAAACCCAAATATTTATACTCTAATTAAGCACAACATGTTCAAGTTCATTTCCCCGAAAGACTTAGAATGCAGAGATTGGCAAACTGAATTGATTTGTTAGTTACAAACTTCATTACATTTCCTACTTGAGGTTAATAATTCAGGTGAACCTTGCAGTGTATTGGGACATATTAATTAATACATTAAAAGAATTAATGGATCTCAAGTGTCAAACCCAGAAATACTCAAGCTGAATGGGAGAGGCAGAGGGCCCCAAAAAGGGGAAGATGGTTGCTCTGAAATCAGTGACAGGTTGGAAAGAAGTACAAAATAGGCTAATAATAAATAATTTAGATGGAAGTAGCTCTTTAGATAATGACTCTGTCTAGCTAATCTGGATTTTGAGCCATTAGGGCAGAAACTTGCTCTCTAATTCCTATAAAATGTTGAGAATATAGCTGAATTCAGATGATTATCAATAGTTCCCACTACTTGAAGAAATTGATGATGATACGTGAAAGCCACTGGTTTCATGACTTACCTGAGTTATCTATATGTACACAAAGTTCATTTATTCTTGTGCTTCTGTTTTGCTGAATCTTCATTCATGTCATGCCCAATCACTGTGGGTCCTGGGCCCTCTTTTCTCTATATACCTTCTCACTTAATGGTCTTATTAAATCTCATGGATTCAATTAGCATACTTAAATGCAGGTGATTCCCACGTTTCCTTACCTAGCCCCAGTCCCACTTTACCAAATATATGTTGGACATTTGGAACTAGATGGCAGAAAAGAGAAAGATCAAGGTAGGTCATAGGGAGTTGATTCACAAGATAAGTAAGCAGATAATATGTACAATCCAGGATGACCTGGGCGTGCCCAGTTTGGATAACATGGAGGCCTGAGTCCCCTACCACATGGATGGGTGTATATTTATTAGTTGCCTGTGTCTTTTTTATTTTATTTATTTGTTGCCTTTGTCTTTAAAATTGGTGACACTGACGCTAATCCATTCACCCTTTTTTCAGTTGAAATCATTTCTATCAATCTCTCTGCTGCACTCCTTTGGGCAACTCTTAGCTGCTGTGTCCAGCACGGACATTATGAACCAACCCAGTGAGAGGGAAAGGACCCTCCTTCCTCTGCTCCCTGTATTTTACCATGGCACCAAGAAATCTGCGTGGAGTGTTTGTTTCTGTTCTGTGTTGTTTGTCCTCAGTTTCCAGTGCTAGAAGTGATTCCCATGGGACTGGGGGCTTGAAACCTGGTGATGTTGGAGCCAGGATTGCATCAAGATTCCATGTTACCCAACCAGACCAACATGGATTAAATATGAGAGTGCTGAGATCTCCTTGATGAATTAAAATCATCTGACTCAAATGAACTACATCCTTGGGTACTGAAAGAAATGGCAGATAATTGCTAGGCCACTGTCATTGAATTCTGAAATATCATAGAAAATGGGAGAGGTATTACCTGAGAAGGGCAAATGACCAAATTTTTATTTAAAAAAGCCAAGAGAGCAGATATCTACCAACAATAGGCCAAAGAGTTTAATTTCCATTCCTGGACAAATTTTACCATTTATTCTCAAAAGGATGGTTAGTGAGCATTTTAAAAAGGAAGCAGTGGTTTCAAAGAGGGAGTATAGCTTTATTGAGAACATGCCAGACTAACTTTATTTCCTTTTTTGTAGGGTTGCTAAGCTGGTGGATGAGGATAAGGTTATAGAAACAGTTTCCCTCGATTTTAGCAAAGAATTTAACAAAATAGGTTATGTTTTTCTTGTGGAGAAGATGGAGGGATTCAGGCTAGATAAGTTCTTAACTTTTCTGAATTATAGAACCCTTTGGCAATCTGGTAAACCCCTTTCTCATTATCATGTTTTGTTCCCTATATTCATAATTGAAGGAAATGCAAAATTTCAGTTAGAAGTTAGCAAAAATGAAAATGTAATTTTTCCTATTAAAGTTAATGGATCCCCTGAAATGGATGCATGGATTCTAGATTAAGAACCCCTGGGTTAGATGATATTATACTTAGCTTATTAGTTGAATGACTAAAACTAAAGGGTAGTCATTAATTATTCAATGTCAACCTGGAAGGAGGTCTCTAGAGGATTGGCCCTGTGCTGTTCAATCTTTTAAGCAATGACCTGGATAAAGATGTGTGAGGCATGATTATGAAATTTGCAGAATACACAAATACTTAATACACTAAATGAGTCAGGTTTCAAAAACATCTTGAAAGGCTGGAGCATTGAACTGAATCAAGTAAGATAAAATTTATTGTGGATAATGGTAAAGTCTTATACTCGTAAAGTTCAGTTTTTGAACCTAATAGGAGATGGGAGAGGTATGATTAGATAGCAGGCTATCTGAAAAATGTCTAGGGATTTTAGCGCATTGTAAGCTTAATATGAATCAACAGTGTGATATGCCAAGAAAGCTGATGAGATTGTAGGCTTCATTAAGAGAGACATACCTTCTAGGGAGAAAGAGTTAATTATCCCACTATACTCTTCCCTAGTCAGACCACTTCTGGAGTACTATACTCAGTTCTTGAAGCCAAATTTTGGGAAGGATACACTGGAGAATATCCGTAGAAGGGCAACCAGGATGGTGAAGATTCTGCCATATGAGGATGTGTTGAAAAACTGAAGGGGTTGATAAGTAACATGGCATAGAAGATAGAGCAGTAGATTTGGAGTCAGGAAGACCTGACCATTTAACTAGCTAAATTACCATGTGCCAGTCATTTAACCTCTCAAACTCTCTATTAATTGGAGTTATTTCAAAGTGGAGATGGGATACCTTCAGGGAGGTAGTAGATTCTTCCTGAGGTCCTTAAGCAGAGAGTGGCTAACCACTTATTGGGTGTGTTGCAGAGAGGATTCTAAATCAGGTACAGGTTGAAGTAGATGGTCCCCAAAGTTTATTTTGATACCATTATTTTAGGATTATAAATCTAGATCTGGAAGGGACCCCAGAAATCATCTAGTACCTCATTTTACTAAGAAGCAAATTGAGTCTCAGGAAAGTTAAATGACTTGTCCAAAGTCACATAGGTTGTCAGAGGTAGAATTTGAGCCCAGATTCTCTGACTTCAGAGCCACTATTCTTTCCACTGTAGGAATATCCATCCAAATCTCTTCTTTTGCATGAGGAAATGGAGGCATAGAGAGGCTAAGTGACTTGCTTAAGGTTATATATGTAGTAAACATTAGAGGTGAAAGCAAATCTAGGTTCTTAGTTATGTACGGCAAATGTTACTGACTCTGGAGCCAATCATCTTTAGCTCCAAATGTTATGAGACAACTATGTGGCAGGATGGAGAGAATGTTGAGCTTGGAATCAGGAAGATCTGAGTTCAACTGTGGCCTCAAGTACTTACTAGATGTGTGACCCTGGGCAAGTCACTTAACTTTTATTTGCCTCAGTTTTCTCAACTGTAAAACGGGAATCATAATAGTACCTTCCTCACAGGGTTGTTGTGATAATCAAATGAGATATCTGTAAAGTCCAGCACATAATAGGGATTTAACAAATGCTTGTTTTCTTCCTTATAATCTTATGAACTTCATACTGTCCATTACATTTCTCTATCTTGTAATCACTATACAGAAATAAAAGTATTAAGAATTGCTAGTAATATTGATTATTGTGCTCATCCAGGAAATACATTGCACAAGTATCATTTAGCTCAGAGGGTATGTTCAATCAATATGGCACAGAGAAAACAGATTTAAATTGGAGTTAGATTTAAGGAATTAATTCTGTAAGATGTGAGAGCTCTTGGATTAGATGGAACAATTCCATTTAATGTGTACTTTTAACCCTGACTTTGACCATTAAGAAAACAGAATTGCTACATTTTTATGCATTTCCCTGGGCTACTAAGTGCTTTCATAGGGATCAAGATATTACTAGGAATTTTGCTTCAACAGAAGAGGAAAATGTTGGTTTAGAAAATAAAATCTACTTACAAAGAAACTTAAAGGTTAGAGAAAAATGTACGAAACACTTAGACTTTTCATTAAGTATCTAATGCAAGCTAAGGGTAGGGTTAGCCTGAATGGACTTTGCAGCCCTGGTCTTGCCCTCTAGCTAATTGGGGATGAGAAACAATAGCTATGGAGGGACTATTAAGCAAGTAAAAACTGTTTTTGGTACTTCTATCCTCCCTGTTATGCAAACATTTGTCCCCTTTTAAAGATCTTACCTTCTAATCTCCTTCTTCTCTAATGCCTCAGTCTCTCTCCTTAGTAGATTTTTTTTTTCTGATGGGTCACTAATGCCCCAGGGAGAATCAATTTAAGGGGTTACTTATCCCAGAAATATTTGCATTTTAGTAGTAAGAGAGCCCAAATGAATTCATTGCTGGGAATGGAATTTCAGACAATTTCAGTAGGGATGGGGTAGATACCTGGGGGCACTGGGATTGAAAAGGCCTTTTAAGTCACACCATCAGGCCACTGCTTATTCTACTAACCTGTGTGACCAGTCCTGGCCAAAGCTCTAAATTAACATAATCTAACATTTCAGTGCCAATGACATCCAGATCCATCTATAACAGCCCCAGACCTTTCCTCCAAAACTTTTGTCCTTCATCACTAATTGATTATTTTATTTTCCAAACTGGCTGTCCCAGAGATATCTCAAACTCAACATTGTCTAAAACTCATCTTTCCTCCTAAATCTGCCCCCCTTCCAAGCTTCTTTTTTTTTTTCTGTTGAAAACACTACCATCTTTCCAGTGTCCCAGGTTTGTCATTTTTGGCATCATCCTCAACATCTCACAGTTCCCCACATATTCAATACATTACCAAATCTTGCCATTTCTACCTTCACTGTGTCTCTTTGTATCTGACTGTGTCTCTTTACTTACAAAGCTAGGAATTTGCCACCTTAGGCAGCTAGGTAATGCAGTGAATAGAGTATTGGATCTGGAGTCAGGAAGACCTGAATTCAAATCCAGCCTCGGACAATTATTAGCTAGTTGTTTGGCCATAAACAAGTCTCTTAACCTATGTCTGCCTTGGTTTCCTCAACTGTAATAGCAGTTACATCCCAGGGTTGTGCAGATCAAATGAGACATTTGCGAAGCACTTTACAAACCTTTACATGCTATATAAATACTAGCTATTATTATTAGTTCACTTCATCATCACCTCTTACCTAGATTCTTGCAATAGCCTTCTAATTTTTCTATGTCTCAAGTCTCTCCCCAACCCAGTCAATCCTACACTCTGCTACCAAAGTAATTATTCTTAAGAATATATGTATCCATGTGATTCCCCTACTCAAACATCTCTAGTTGCTCCCTATTACCTCTAGGATAAACTAGAAAGTCCTCTGCGGTATTTAGCTTTTAAATCCCTACCTAACCTGACCCCAACCCATTTTTCCAGGCTCTTTAGAAATTACTCCACTTCCTCCACTCTGTGATCATGCCATATTGGCCTCCCCTCTGTTACTCACACATGATACTCATCTTCCATCTCTTTGCATTGGCCAATTCCCTGACTAGAATGCTATCTCTTCTTACTTCTACTTCACAGGGTCTTTCCCTTCCTTAAAAGAACAAGTTAAGTACCATATCCTACATCAAGTCTTTCCTGGTCTCCCCAACTTCTAGTGCCCTGTCTCAAACTACCTTCTATTTAACCACTTTATATTTATTTGTATTTATTAACTTTATGTTTATGCTTTATGTATACACATATATTTGTTTGTATTTATTATCTCCCCCATTAGAACAAAAGCTCATCAGGAATCGGGATTGTTTCATGCTGAACTGGACGCCCGAGAGAAATCAGAGCATCACACCCAATTGACATTAATTGAGAGCGCGTTTATTTGAGCCGGCCGGCGACGGACCCCAGGCGTGCATCCCAGGGGCCATCCCACCGAGGGTTTTATCTGAAATATTTATACTGTCCGGTTACAAAACAGGGGTGCTGGGAAGAGAACAGAGACCGGTGGGGTGCCGGGAAGCCAGATCAGGTTATTTACAGAACAGGATGTTGCACCCCACCCTTGAGGATCTCACCCAGGATGTTGTAACAGCTGTTAGGGGAAGCTGAGCCAGAGGCCCCGGGGCGTGATGCCCCTGGGTCCCTTACGGAGGGTCTATCACAATGCTTTATTCTTTGATGTTACTATTGTAATTGTTTTGGGGCACCACGAACCACTCCCATCTAAGATGGCAAACTCAAACAATAAATATTGTGTATATTCTGACTGCTCTACTGACTGTTCCCCCATCTCTCTCCCTTTCCTGAGGCTCCCTATTCCCTGAGACACAACAATATTGAAGAATATTGGAGGCAAGATCCTCCACCAGCACAAAGCTTATGACTTGCTGAAGGTTCAGATGATGGGTAGCATTTTTCATCAATAAAGTAATTAGGGTAGCTGGGTGGCATGGTGGATAGAGTGCCAGGCCTGGAATCAGAAAATCTTCCTGAGTTCCAATCTGGCTTCAGACGCTTCCTATCTGTGTGACCCTGGGCAAGTCACTTAACCCTGTTTGCCTCATGTAAAATGAGCTGGAGAAGGAAATGGCAAACCACTCCAGTATCTTTGCCAAGAAAACCCCAAATGGGGTCACAAAGAGTTGAACATGACTGAAAATGACTGAATGTGAATTTTTAAATTAAAGTATATACATTGGGATTTTTTAAGACATAATACCATTGCATATTAATAGACTTAATAGACTACAGTATATAGTAAACTTAACTTTTACATGTACTGAGAAACCAAAAATTTCTTTTGACTCGTTTTATTACAAAATTTACTTTATTGCAGTGGTCTAGAACGGAACCCACAATATCTCTACAGTACGCCTGTAGATTGTAAGGACTGGTGGTCCTCCATCTCACTTGAAGAATTATAGTTGGTGACTCCCAGCTTATCCAAGTGGAGTGAGCAGTCATGTTGTTTCTCTTTTCATCTGGCTAACTCCTGGGTGGCACTGGGTTATGGGGAGGGATAGTCTTATTGAAGGTTCTTCCCTAGAAAGAAAAAAAAAGTGAAAAGCAGGATTTGTTTCTTGTGCTGGTGAAAGAGGTGTCACCAACAAGGCATGCTTTAAGGAGTTCCAGGAGGTGACTTCCCTTCTCAACACCTCCCAAAAAGACCCAAGCTCAGGTCCTGCTCTGATATATTCTGGCCATGTGGAACAGGACAAATCTTTAACTTCTCAGTCCTCCAAGCATATCTCTCTCTCTCTCTCTCTCTTTCTTCCTGTCTCTTTCTCTCTGTCTCTGGATTGGTAGAGGGAGTTTCATCCTCAAAGAGGCTTCTATCCTCTCCTACTGTGGGTGTAACCATTGTTGAGATCTTCCTTTCCTCACTGCTGACTTAGAAGGGCAGTGCCAGCTGGAGAACATGCATGCTGGAGACCCCAAAGCCCAGCCAGGAGATAGGCCTGGTAATTAGTGGATTCTAGAGTGAAGGAAGGGAGAGAAAAGAGAAGAGACCAAGAGAGAAAAGCAGTGGTTCCAGTGAGACAAGGAGACAAAGTTTTTCAGGCTTTGATCTCTCATATTTTCAAATCAGGAGGGAGGCAGTGGGGGAGAAAAGAAGAATAACAGCAAAAGATGGAGAACCAGGAGAACATCTCTCCTCATCAACTATAGTGCTTGAAACATAGCAGTACTTAATAAATGTTCATTCATTCATCTGTAATGATTTCACACTGAAAATTATTTCTATCTTTTTGTTTTCATAACACCTTCATTTCCAACTATAACCACCCCCTACATTCCATATTCACTGAGTCATCATTTGTAAAAGAATTTTTTTTTAATGGGAAAAAGGCAATTCAGCAAAACTAGCCAACACATTAACTGGATCTGATGGAATATGCAATATTCCCACATCTCTGCAAAGAAGGAAGGGTCACAAAGGAAGCCAAGCTTAGTCAAAATTCAACCACATACAGTTTCTTTTTGTTGTTGTTCTTTCTGTTTATGTCGTTAGAGCCATTGGGCACATTGTTTTCCTTTGTCTATTGCTTTCATGGTGTATATTACTTACTTTTGCATGAGTTCCTCTAAGTGCATTTGAATTCTTTATCTCATTTGATTTTCAAAATCCTTAGTAGTAGTTAATATAAATATTTTAACTCCTATTTTACAGATGAGAAAACAAAGGCTCAACTTTCTTTTGTCTAGAGAACCTAAGAGATCTAGGGTTCATACAGTAGCTCGTTAGTAACTTGTCCACAGATCACAGACAGTAAGTGACAGAATAGGCTCAAACCCAGATTTCTGAATCCAAAGCTGGGACGTTTTCTACCATAGACATTGCTTCCCCAGAAGATGCAAAGTCTCTAACCCTTTGCCAGGGTATTTGGGGTTATGGGGCAATCCTTAAAGCATGCCATGTAAGTAGCCTCTCTTTTACTTGGTAATGAGTCTGGTCTTTCCTTTCTATTCCAGGTGCAGAATGGATGTATGCAGCTCCATCTTCATGTACTGTTTTTCCTGTAGAAAATCTACAGGAGTCCTGAAAGTTGCTTTCTCAAGAGCAATGAGGCTGACTGGAGTCATGCAGTGCCCTTCTTCTGGAGGGATGAGAAGAGAAGCCATTGGCTTCTTCCATCAACAAGAATTCCACACCCTGGGAAGGTAGGAAAGGAACAAAAGGGTTAGTCTCCTACAAATCACTCAACATTAATTAGAACAGGAGCCTTCCTGCCCCTCCTGCCCCAAACAATAGAAGACCCTGTGTGTTCAATAGGAAAAGTCACCAAGACTAGTAGGCTGAGATTCCAGCCAAGTGTGTAAATATATAATTACTGATGGAGCTCTGCAGTTGGTCAAAGTTAGAATATGTCAGTTACATAAACCTCTAATTGAATCACTGTTAGAAAAAAGAACAACTGCTACCAAATTCTTGTTACAACAAGATTTCCATTTCACTTCAAACTCCCTCTTTGCAAAATACATGTATATCCATATGCATATGTATATGTATGTATAAGATTAAGTAATGGGTTAGAGAACAGGCCTCAGAGCCAGGGAGACCAGGGTTCAAGTCTTACCTCTAACACATACAGGCTGTGTGGTCACAACATGTAGGGAATAGGGAAAACACCCAATCTCTCTGTGCTCTAGGCAACTCTCTAACACTTAGTTACAAAGATGCAACAACTCCATAAGGTAAATGTGATTATTATTCCCATTTTACAGATGAGGAAACTGAGGTACAAAGAGGTTAAGTTATTTGCCCAGGGTCACACAGTTAAATGTCCAAGGCAAGATTTCAACTCAGGTCTTCCTGACTTCAAGTCTTTCATTCTATTCACTGTACCATCTAACTGCTCCAGATATGAGTTTTGTTGATAGGTAACATATAAGTTGAAATTCTGGCCCAGTTCATGTTAAATTTTCATGTATTTCAAACCATTAGTCTAAATCTGAAAAATTCTTTTTCCATATTATTAAGATATTTCACCCCAGCCTTCTTTAAAAACAGCATTAAACATATCTCCTAAAATGTTAGGTGAAGAAAGTAACTCAGAGATCAATTAATTACTCTTTTGGCTGTGCTTTCTTTTTGCTTCTGCTAATTATGAAATTAAACTATTTTTTCATATTTGAAGTATTCACACTTGATTAGCCAAAAAGTCACAGAACGGTTCATAGTTTAACTGTTAAGTTTTCACTGGCTGTCCTTTGACTAGAATGTGTATGCAATACATTTATTGAAGCCTTTTTTTTTCTTTTAGAATGAGATATTTACTGAGAAGATATAGAACCAAAACGTAAGTTACAACCATTTCCCTCTGCCTCTATATTATCTCTGTCTCCTAGACTTAAAGAGCTTTCTACAGCAGGTTTGCCTCTACCTTTGGCATAGCCACTGGCTGAATTGCTATAGCTCTCTTGGCTGCCTTTGAAACAGGACCAACTATAAAATCCTCTGTGTAGTTTTTAAGTCCCTTCAGAAGAGGACCCTTTCCTACTATTCCAGTCATCTTATATCTTATTCCCCCACACTCTTTGATGCAATATTACTGGCCTTCTTGCTGTTCCTCACACAAAAGAATCCAATACCTGATTCTGCATTTTCACTGGCTGTCCGTCATACCTGGAATTCTAAACCTTTTTCTCTTTGCCTCCTAGCTTCCTTGGACTCCCCCAGGTCCCAAATAAATTCTCACCTCCTACATAAAGGTTTTCCTGATCCCTCTTGATGTTCTTGCCTTCTCTCAGATTACCTCCAACTTAACCTGCCTGGATCTTGTTTGTACATAACTTTTTGTGTATTATCTCCCCTATTAGATCATGAATTCTTTGAGAAAAGGCACTATTGTTTTTGGTCTTTCCCCTTTATTTTCATCCCCAGTGCTTAACCCAATGCTTGGAGTATAGTAAGCACTTAATAAATGCTTATTGACTTAACTGGGTCAAAAAGGTCAATTGGGATTTTACTACTCATTGTCTGAGCTGGTCATAAAATCCAGTGGGGACTCCAGCTCTTAAATCTCTGGTAGTTTACCATTCATTCTGACCATTTGAAGCTCAGAAGGTCTTAGTCATCTTTAACACTCCATAAATACAAAGACAGAAACAATAACAGGTGATGGGGTACTCATCCCCTAGCCCTAGGATCGTGTCTCTCCCCAGCCCAAAGACCTTATTTCTGGCAATAACTCATGAGTGGGCCCCAGTGAGGTAAACTATCTCTCCCTGTTACAAGAACAAGCTGACCTCTGTAGAATTTCCCTTGTATGAACCGAACTATCTTGTACCAGCAGAACTATCATATACTGATTACCGATTCCCACAGTTACTGTATACGGTCCAGACCACAAGCCATAGACGTGTTCATGGTCACTTGGCAGTGGTAGTCCTGGTGAGTGGATGAAGGTCTGATGACTCTCCCCACTTGGAGGTTTATAGCATCCTCTGCTTCCAGATTCAACTTCAAGTCTAGAATCATCTTCACCCTTCTAGCTCTGAGGCTCACTCTGGATTCCTGTCCCTCTTACTCCTAAAGTAATTGCTACTTCTACACCCTCATTGAGATGTCCTCACTCAACAAATCTCATGATGGAACGACTTTTTCCTCCTGTGCTCCCCAGGCAAACTCAACTTCCAAAATAGTGAGCCAATCATAAGAGTCTTTTGCAAGACAACAATCATTTCCTTCCTCTCTCCACCCAAACCCCTAGATTCTAAGTTCTTGAAGAGTGGAATTTTCCTCTACTCATCTTTGCATTCCTAGTGTCAAATCCACAGATAAATGTGATAATAATTGTAACAGCACAGTGCCTGGCACATTTGTCATTATTGTTCAGTTGTTTTTCAGTCATGTCTGACTCTTTGTGATCCCATTTTGGGTTTTCTTGGCAAAGATACTGGAGTGATTTGCCATTTCCTTCTCCAGCTCATTTTACAGAAGAGGAAACCGAGGCAAACAGCATTAAGTGACTTGCCTGGGGTCACACAGCTAATAAGTATCTGAGGCCATATTTGAACTTGAGAAGATGAATCTTCCTGACTCCAGGCCTGGCACTTTATCCATCATGCCACCTAGCTGCCTACATAAAAGTTATTATTATTATTAATATTAATATAGAAGGAACTAGGTAGACAGTGGATCCAGTGCTAGGCCTGAACTTAGGAAGAACTGAATTCAAATTCAGCCTTACACACTTACTAGCTGGAGAACCCTAGGTAAGTTATTTTACCTCTGTCTGCCTCAATTTCATCAACTGTAAAAAATATGACTCATAATAGCATGCATCTCACTGGTTTTTGCAAGGACCAAAAAGATAATATCTGTAAAGTGTTTCACATAGTGCCTGGCACGTAGCAGATGCTTTATAAATACTTGTTCCCTTTCGTCCTTGCCCCTCCTCCCAACCCCATCAGTGTTTATTGATTTAGACTGAGTTCTACCTTAGATTATCGTCACCAGTTAAAGGACCCCGATTTCATAACAAATCCAAACCTGCCTTCAAGCCAGAGCTAGACCCTGCGATAGTCAAGGAAGGAAGCCTTTGAGGGTACAGCACACAGGATGACACAAGGAGAGACATGATTTTAGTACGACTTTTTACAGAAGCACATATTTTCAATGACAGAAAATCCCACTTCCACGGCACGCTGATATTTATGTTGTGATAGTTCTTCTCTGATCCACTAAGTCAAATTGCATGTATTCAAGTTAAAGCTCAAAGGAGGGAAGGAAGAAAGGCATGTGGCAGGAATCCACAGGAGGCACCATTTTTTATTGCAAGGTGGGTGGGGAAAATTTTTCAAACCTTGTCTAGGGCACACAAACTTCTTGTCCTGGGGCTGCTTCAAGCTGCTTTTACTTTTTCCCCCTCTCTGGAAGAAATACAAAACAATGTCCCCAGAAGCTGTCAGAAGAAAATCACTGCATATAATAACAATCAGTCTATAGTGATTTAGAAATAGAAATACTGTTGGAAGGCAGACTCAAAGGTTATAAAGATTTGCCAGCCACGTTGCTGTTGTTCGTCCTTTGTTCTCAAAGAGAACCAATGACATCATGAGCGTGATGTCTTGGCTTGTGAGTGAATTGGGTGCCAGTGGAGCAGAACTGCACAAAGTCATCAGCCTTACTCTCTTCTCCAGAGTCATCAAAGTCCAGTGGCAAGCAAAGGTCAAGATCAGTGGCAATGGCCTTGGCCAGCCATGTATATACATATGAAAGGCAGGGATTTCAGAAAGACTAGGGAAAGGCAAATGGCCTTCACTCGAGTCAGTTTTCTTCTTTTGCCTTCTACTCTCACTCATTAGCATGGGAAAACAAGTTTTAGAATTGAGTAACTAGATGGATTCTAGATTTTGAGAGTCCTTGGCAGTTTTGTTGAAAGAATTGTTGTTTGCCCTTCATTTCAAAGACCGATGACATTATAGGGTGATGTTTTGACTTATGAGTAACTGGGTTCAGGGTAAAATTGCACAAAGTCGTTGGCCTCACTCTCCCTTCCAGAGTCATCCAAGTCCAGTGGCAAGACAAAAGTCAGGACTACTGGGGATAGATCTGGAATGCAGTGGATGACTTTGGCATCTTCCATGTCTGAGCAACCTCTCAGCACTCCACAGCACTTGCTCTAGACGCCCTCCTGGCCATTGGAACAGACTGTTCTCATCTGCTCATTCCACCAGGTGAAGTCTTCACATATTTGGGGTAGACACTCCCCTAACTCACAGACAGTATTGAGGCCTATGGGTTATCCTGAACCTGGTGGTGCATGCCATAGCTTCCTGGAGCCGCGAGAAGTTTAGTGCCACGTAGATGAAGGTGGATGAACAGCCCTGAAAATGGCTCAGCAAGCCTTTACACCAGGGGTGCTAGTCCTCCTTGAACACCCCATGTGCCCCATAATGTTCAGTAGAGTAGCAAGGAAGAGATTATATATGGTAAGAGTAGGGAATCTGCTCAAGAGGAGTAGTGATGGCATCATCAGAAGACATTAGTGGTTCCACGGCATCAGAAGCAAAGCTGTGCTTCCATGCATATGCCCTGGTCATATGTGTTCATTATGTGAGGGCCTGTAAGGACATGCTTCCTGTGTGTTTCCATTATTTCTGCTGATAATGTATGTATTTGTAGGAATGTGTGTCTTTGGTTCATACGGGAATTATTTTATTACTGCTTTTCTCACTATTCTATCTCATTAAATTACTTTCATTTGGATTATGTCCTTTGATTCACTACTAGAGGTAAACACATGGATGGGAGCTCATGAACTATTGTTCTGATTCTATGGGGAATCATTGAATGCTTTGAACTTGGGGAAGTCTTGTCTGGGGTACCCAAGGTGTAAGTTAGAATGGGGTGGAAGGTAAAGAACAGATGCTACATATCATTATCCTCGGAGACAGCATGGTGAAGCAGAATGAATGGGAGTCAGGATATCAAATTTTTATACTTAGTAATTGTGAAAATTTGGGCAAATCACATCACCTCTCTGGGACTGAGTTGCCTCATCAATGAAATGAGGGAGTTGGACTTTATCTCCAAGGTTAGAATTTCACAGAATTTTAGAGCTGAAAGTTGGCTACATAAGCCAACCTATAGAATCATCTTTACAGCACCACCCCTCCCCCATGCACGCATTCAAGTGGCCATCTAGCTTTTGTTTCTCCTTCAACTTTAACATTCTATGATTCTATGGTCCAAGCAAGGGATCTATCCTTGCCTTGTTCAAATTCTTCCTGTGAAAATATTTCAAAAATCCCTTTTTATTTTTGAAGTTTATATCAAAATGCCAATCAAGTATGATGATGGGGGGGGGGCGGAAATCTCTTAGCTTATGTTGTCTTTTGCTTTAGAATAACCCCTCTCGCCTCCATCCATCTATCCTCAAATCTATCTATCTCTAGCTCACACCTCACCTTCTTTATGAGTTTTCCTGATTATTCAAGTCTTAATAATGCTTCTCACCTAAAGAAGATCCTACAGCACTGAAAGTCTGAACCATATAGATTAACACTTAATAGTATTCTGTACCGTATTGTTGCCTAAGAGGCAATGGTGGCCTACTGGACAGAAAGCTAGCCTTGAAACCAGGAAGACCTGGGTTCCAGTCTTGCCCCAGCACATCCAGGGGTGACCCTGGGAAACCCACAGTAGCTAGGCAACTAAGACTAGAAGTTTCAGAGAAGATGCCCACCTGTACCTTCTCTGTCCCTATTCCTACCATTCCCAAGGATTATCTAGTATTAGTCATCTCAATTGGATTGTAAGTTCCTTGAGGACAGGGACTATGTCTTATATTTTTTCTGTATCTCCCATAGCACCTCATACACTTCTAGATTCATAGAAGTCACTCAGGACAATATTTGTTAATTGCTGTGTGTACATTGACCATTTGTCTAAATGTCTGAATTGATCAGTGCCTGTGGACAAGTGAGCGTATAGGCAGGTAATTGTTCAAAATATAGCTCATTCCAAATGCTAGATGATCTAAGGGAAAAAAATGTCTTACTAGATATTCAGGGCTCTATAGCACAGACACTGGTATGGGGCACTCCATCTCTGCTGTGACCTCCTTCAGCTTTATTTTCTCCATTGGGGCTCACGAGGGCACTCAGTCTTGATTTTTATATTGTTGTTGTTTTTCTCTCACTTTCCCTCTTCTTAGCTTCAATGTTGGAGCAATCAGCAAACATTTACTATCTCTTATGTCCTAGGGGCTGGTAATTATAACTTGGACTATCCTGGAGCTAAACTAAAATATAAAATCAGTGACACTTATCCTTGACATGCTTCTCTTTCCATTTTCAAGATCCTTCTCTCATCTGTTGGAACTGCCCACTTGTAGGGTCTCAGAGTTCTCATACTAACTCCTGGCTGCCTTTCCTCCCTCCAATACACTGCATATTTCAAACCCACTCCTCTTCCTCTGGGCAAGGCTCTATACTCTGGATTTCTCTGTCAATGGACTGACTGGAACCCAAAGATAAGAAGGAGCTAAGCCAGTTAGGGAAGGGAAGATAGAGAAGGCAACCTGAGTATGTGACAACAGAAAGGGTTTAAGAGAAAATCTGGTCAAGAACATGGAGTGGTGGGGCATCTAGTGTCAGGTAATAGATTGAGATCTAGGCAAGTGGTCAGCCATCAGGAAGATCCAGTAAGATTTATTGGGGGAATTCTCCCAGAAGGTGGGAGGAGCTATGATGCTAGAGTCATCTAGAGAAAGATGGAAAGTTAAAGCCTGAATGGATGAGTATTAAGGTTGAAGGAAGATGAAGATTGAAGCAGAGATGTGATTTGTAGAAAGATCAACAAGAAAAAGACCAAGTCCTAGAGGAATTGTTGACCAAGGCAGGATGCTGAGATGGACCGAGAGTCCCTAACGTTCACTGAGAACAAGCCCCTGGGGCCCTATCCTCACTCTCCCATGCCTCAGGTCCAAAGGAGAACCATGATCAAGGATGACTAGATCCTTCTCCAACTTATCTATGTAGCTTTGTATCAATATACCTCCTCTGCCTAGGAGCTACATTGGTCTCAGAACCTGAGGCAGAGTTAAGCCTAAAGTGGCTTTATGGTCACTTTACAGAAGGTTGAAGAAAACATGTCTCTGCCTGAACCTGGCCAATGGAAAACCTTTATTTGTCCCTGTGTGTTATATAAGCCCTAAGTATTGAACTAGTGGGCAGTTAGGTAGTGCAGTGGATAGAGTGCTGGGCCTGAAGTCAGGAAGACATATCTTCTTGAGTTCAAATCTGGCCTCAGACACTATGTAACCATGGACAAATCAATTAACTCTGTTTGCCACAGTTTCCTCATCTATAAAATGATCTAGAGAGGGATATGGCGAACCACTCCAATATCTTTGCCAAGAAAACACTAAATGGGGTTATGAAATGGAGTCATACATGACTAAAACGACTGAACAACAACAAAATTGAACCAATGGGCAATATACTGGCTGTGCAAGATTTATTTGCTAAGCCTGTTCCTAGAAAATGAACTCAATATCCCATGAAAATTATTGCCTTAGGAAGGCTTCTATACACATTAGACTCATGATTTAGGAACTTCCCATGCAGCTAGCTGGGAATTTGATGGGGGCCTTCCTTTGATGTTAAAAAAAATAATAATAATGGGAGGGGAGAGCTTAGGTTTCTATTATCTAATAATATACTTTATGCTATTATATTATGGCTGTTGTTGCCCCAGAGCCCCACAGAAGTCCTGAAACTCAGACTTTGCTTGGTCAACATGGCCCTAGCTGGAGGAATGCCAGAGAAGGAAGTCAGGTCAGTCAGTTATATTCTCTCATCATTAAAGTTTGTCTGTCTTTTCTACCATTTTTCCAAAGCCTTATACTCATTGATTCATTAATAGTCAATACTTACCTTACTGTGTTATCTTTCATGTGGTCATGGATTTATTTTTTAAAATTTTAATTCTGAACTTAACACCAAAATAAAATAGGCATTTCCATAAACATGTAGAATGTAAAAAGAGGATTTTACATTGTTTTGTACATGAAACTCTATTATGTACAACTTGCTTTTCTTTTAAAGTATATAAAAATTTTAATATGTAATTTTCAATGCCATACTGCTTGTCTATAATTCTTTCTGTCCTTCCTCTTGTTTCCTTCCATGCAGTTTAAAATAATGCTTCAATAACCCTCTTTTCTTCTTCTGGCTGCCCATCTCTAATAGCTCCCTCTGCCCACCCCACTCCCCAACTTCTCTCCCCAAACTGAAAGAAAAAAATAGGGAAAAAAGCCCTTATATAAAATATTCATAATTAAGTAAAACACATTTCCACGTTGACCATGACCAAAAATGTATGTCTCATTCCTTAGCTTGAGTGCATTACTTCTCCATCAGGAGGTGGGTAGAATGCTTCATGTGGGATCCTAGTTGGTCAATCCATTGATCAGAGTTCTTAAAGTCTTTCAAAGGTATATGTATGTCTTTGTAATGTTATCATATAAATTGTTCTCCTGATTCTACCATAGATGCATATTAACAGGAAACATTGACATTATGGGGCAGCATGAGAAGCTGGTGGGGAAGTCTTTCCATTTTCTAATCATACAACACAGCTGTTTACTGAATTATCAGGCTGGTCCTAAGTAAAGTAACTCCCTGGGAAATGCTGCCCC
>NW_020947122.1:2929999-3047082 GCF_900497805.2 Vombatus ursinus
TATCAGGCTGGTCCTAAGTAAAGTAACTCCCTGGGAAATGCTGCCCCTAAAAGTTGCTATGCAGGATAAGTGCTATTTCTTATTGTGGTAGTTCCTATTGGTTGTTCTTGGCTACATCTGAAGCTCTTGGTCCCAATATTCAGAGAATCATAGGATATTGGAGTTAGAAGAGAACTGAGTCAGTGTTGCATAGCAGATAATACATTGGACTTGGAGTCAGGAAGACTTCCATTTAAATTTCACCTTAGATAGTTACTACCTATATAACCTTGGGTAAGCCATTTAATCTCTTTGAGACTAAAATGAGTTTTCTCATCTATAATAGGGATAATCCTCCTCATGGGATATTATGGGGATAAAGTGAGATAATGTATGCAAAGTACTGCAAACCTTAAAATGCTGTATAAACATAAGCTATTATTATTAATGTATATCCATCAGTCCAATCTCCTACCTATTCATAAATTAGACCTACTACGTCAATGTCAGCCATCTAATCTTTGCTGGAACAATTAGTGACAGGAACTTAATATTTAACATAGTAGACTATTCATCTGTTGTTGCTTTTCAGTTGATTTAGTCATGTTGTATTCTTTGTGACCCCATTTGGAGTTTTCCTAGCAAAGATACTGAAATGGTTTGCCATTTGCTTCTCCAGCTCGTTTTGAGGAAACTGAGGCAAATGAGGTTAAGTGACTTGCTCAGCTAGTAAGTGTCTGAGGCCATATTTGAACTCAGAAAGATGAGTCTTCCTGACTACAAGCCTGGCACTCTATCAATTGTACCACCTGGTTGTCCCATTCCTATGTTGGGTACCTCTATTTTTAGAAAGTTCTTCCTTAGATCCAACCCAAAATGGTTTTCTATAACTCTACCCACTGCTTCTGGCTCTTTACTCTGGGGCTGCTCAAAATACATTTTTCTTGTCTTGTTCTGTGAGGGCTCTTGAGAGGCAGAAATCTCTGCTGCCTGGAGAAGAAATGTCTGCTCCTTTCTCAGATAACCAGTGAGGGTGTTTCCTGTCTGGTAATTATGGATTTTTTCCCAAATCCTAATGCAGTTGGAGGCAGACAAGGACAAAAACATTTTATCATGAGGAAAAATAAGTCTCCCAGAACATCTCAGAAAATGGGATCTGGGTGCAGTGAACAAGCCCACCAAAGAGGCAATTTGTTATGGTACTATACCATGAAGGTTAACAACAAAATACTGAGGGTTTTTCTTCTAGCAATTATGGAGGGCATGGGAAACTTTGAAGCAACTTGCCAAAAGCACGTCATGTTTTTATATCTGCCAGTGACAAGTAATATTGTACATGCACAAAATGCATTTTTGTCTTTCTCCTAGAGAAATAGGTAAAAGTAAAAGCAGGAAGCTTCTTACCTTGTCAGAGAGAATGAAGACATTCTTGAAAGAAAGAACATGTGCTTCAAAAGGAAAACAAGAAGAAAAAGAATCTGAAGAGGTGAGAGTGAAGGGGTAAGGGCATGAAATTGGAGAGTGGGAGTATGTGACACAAAAATGTAAGGGAAGGAGGACCACTTGACATTTGGAGATGAGTATGACACTTTTCCATTGTTAGTGGAGCTGAATCCTCTGAGAAGGAAGCAGCTAACTTGTTTTCCTAAGAATAGTGATGTGGTTACATAGGTGCTGCTAAGTGAGAGAAATGATTATTAAATAACCAATTATTGGGGAGATCCAGGGTTTTTTCCCTTCCTATCTCTTCATTCTTTACTGGGTCAAGTCAGCATCTGAAGGACATTATTGATAATGAGATTGGATTAGTTTTCTACCCAACCTTGTTCAGACCTCACCCAAGTGATGAAACCCATAGTGTTCCACTCAAGTTTGGGGGGGAGTAGATCCTTTGTCTAGATTGCCCGAGGCTGGTAGTGGTCTAGGATCAAGACAAAGACACATCCCCCAGTCTCTCATTAAAATGGGTCCACCTTTCATTATAATATTCATTCTTCTCATTGTTAATCAATAAGAATTGATTGCCACCCTCAGAAACACCCACTCTTCCAAGGGTATATAACCATTGAGTGGATTCCATGAGGGGTCTTTGGAATTCTAGAGTGCTACTGATCCCTTTTATTAATTATTCACTAGCACAATTAATAAAATGATTAATTACTCAGAAATTATGTCTCTTGGACTTCTTATACATCACAGTCATCTAGTAATAGAGAAAGAAGAGATAGGTAGTAAAGATCAGTGACTCCCTGCTACAAGGTACAAAAGCACTTATCTATTGACGTGGCATAGCCAAGTCTCTTGACTGCTTGGGGTATATGTCTCCAGGGGAGAACAGTGTAGTACAATGTAAAGAATTCTCGATTTGGAATCAGAGGACCTGAGCTCAAATTTCAACTCTGACACTTACTTTGCATGACCTTGATCAAGGCACGACTTTCTGAGCCTCCATTCCTTCATCTGTAAAATTAAGAGGTCAGTAAAAACTTATTAAGTATCTATTATGGGCCAGACACTGTACTGCATGCTGCAGATACAAAGAAAGGCAAAAGAAGGTCCCCACACTCAAGGAGGTCACCATGTAATGTGGGAGACAACATGTAAACAACTATATACGAACAAGCTATATGCAAGATGAATAGGAAATAATCAATAGAGGGAAGGCACTATAATTAAGAGGGATTGGGAAAGGCTTTCTGTAGAAGGTGGGATTTGAGCTTGAAGGAAGCCAGAGAAGCCAGAAGGTAGAGATGAGGAGAGAGAGCATTCTAAGCATGGGGAACAGCCAGAGAAGATGCCCAGAGCCAAGAGACAGAGTGTCTTTGGATTTTGAAAGTTGGTGTTTGCTGATGATTCAATTCACAATAAAAAAAAAGAAATTTATTTTAAATAGTTCACAGTTTCTTATACAACCCCTTTTCTTGCTTGCCTATTACACATATTTTGCTTTTACAAATATATAAACATATGGCTATCCAGATATCTAGATATAAATACACATATCTAGATATCTGGATATCCATATATTTATATATCAATGTTTATATGACATATCTATATATCTACAAAAACAAAGCATATGTATCAGGCAAGCAAGAAAAAGGCACACATATGAGTATGTGTGCATATAGATGTAGATGCACATGCCAAGTGATGGTGAACCTTTCACTAAGGCAGCAGGTACCAGCAGGACTAGCCAGTGTTGTCTCTGATAAAGACTTCTATCAAAAACATGGATATAAGAAATGATGTTAAACTATTTGGGGAGAATAAAATTGTAAATGATGGCATTTGGTGGAAGTGTCCTTTCATTGTTTTGAATAATGATGGGAACTGAATTAACTGGAATAGAATGAGAAGCTATATTTCATTTTCCTTATCTACAAAAAGGAAAGGGTTAGACTGGATAATCTTCGAGGTCCCTGCTTGCTCTAAATCCCATAATCTTATAATCCTGGAATGAGAATTGGGTTCATTTATTTGCACAAGACATCCACTTCTACTGGATAAGGCCACTTTTAATTTGGAGGCCAAATTAAAATCAAAAGGTTGTTTGGTAAGTAAAAATTGTTCTTAAGAAAAATTTCCAATAAGCCACAGTAGCTTCATGAATCACCCTTTTCCACTGGCAATACTCCTGTCTAAAAATGTGGTCCTCTAAAATTAAAATGCTCCTGTGGAGAGTATTAAGTAAATCTTTGATAATTGATAATAATTGATCATAATCTTCAGACTGTTAGTGAGAGAACAAAAATTGTTAGCTGAGAATTGAAACTAAGTAAATAACTCAAAGCTTTGAGTTCAGTTTACCAGGTCCTATAAGAAGTTGTAAATGTGACAAACAAGCTACTTTTGCTCATCTTTGAAAAATCTTGGAGATTGAAAGAGATGGTTCAGTCCTAAAAGTGAGAAAATGTCTTTTTTTTTCTTCAAAATGGGGAACAAGGCAGCATAAGATATTCTGTCTCTGGCCTTTTTTCATAAGGAGCAGTTAAAGCTAAAAGATATAGAAAATGTGTTTTTGTTCAAAATAATAGATTTCTATTCCTTTTCCAAGAGTATGGGATATTGAGACTATTATGAACATTCTGATACCTAATAGGAGTAGAAAAATAACTTTGTTTTAACATCCACTGTTTATATATATATATATATGTATGTATGTATGTGTGTGTGTATATGGGATTTTAGATCATTTTGGAGAGAAAATGATTTGTAGCATAGCTGGGTGGTACAGTGGATAGAATGCTGGACTTGAAGTCATGAAGAGGCACTTTGAAATCCAGCCTCAGTCTCTTCCTAGTTGAGTGACAATGAGGAGACAATTAGTGTCTCTCAGGCTCAGTTTCTTCATCTGATAAAGGGGGATAAAATGGGGATACTAATACTACCTGTATCACAGGGTTGTTGTCAGGATTAAGTGGAACATTTGCACAGTGATTTTTTTTCAAATTTTAAAGGGTTATTATTTGAAAACTTGAATCTCTTTGCTAACAAAGTGGAATGATGCTTTGCTTGTGTGGGAACAGTTTAATGTTATAAAGAGGCAGAGAAAGATCTGTTATTAAAAATGAGAGAAATGGGAATATGAAGAAACTGTTCCAGGAGCACCAAAGAGACAGACTGCCTTATTGGAGACCTAAAAGGGGCATTTTGAGTACCTTCTCTAATTCACACATTCATATTTTATAATTAAAGAGGATAAACATAAGAAAATGGGAAATCGTATAAACATTTGGAGACTGAGGCGCAATTTTAAAAAAGGACTGTCAATTTGATTGGAGAAGGGGTTGTTGTGATTTTTAAAAGAAAAAGTAAATCATTGCAAGTCAGATAATTTTTATTTAAAGCCACTGAACATAGCAAGGGAAGAGGTCAAGCTTCATAACAGCAGTAGCAACAGTAGCAGCAGAAGCTGAGAAGTTGAGGACATAGTAGATGGGCTGAAAAACTGCTTATCCTGAGCTGTGATAGTTAGGAGCAATCAGCTGAGAGAAGGCTAGAGTTGATAGATGCCTGGTAAGTCTGAGAAAGAAATTGGCCATTGGCCAAGAGTTCCGGTGCCAGATGTTTCCCTGCACCACCATCCAGAGTAGGATAAAGGTAAAGGCTTACGTAAGGGCTTGCTGCTCTCTGCTGCCACCTCTGACTTGAAAAGAAAAAGGAGGGAGAGTTTTACAGCTACTGTGGGGTCCTGTGAGCAGGCTTAAGAGTAACCATGAATTGTCTTGCTGTGAGGTCCATCCTGATTGAACAGTGCATCATCCAGATGAGTAGAAAACTGTCTGGTCTGCTCTGTAGAGCTCAGAAACATTCAGTTTGATGAGCTTTATAGTTCTTTCTTTAAGAGAATTGTAATTCACATTAAGAGCTAACACTTTCTAAACACCCCTTTAAAGATTGTGATTAATTGAAAGACTTTATAAAGCTCTATGATTCAGTAGAGAAGAGGGTTTCCCCTGACGAAGATTGATGAGGATCACCAATCAAGAAGTCCGTGGAGAAGCAGTTTTGTGTGGTGCAGATGTTCCTGATGGGACCAATAATATTAAAGCCTACAGTCTAGAGTTGTGAGTCACCCTAAGCATGTGAGCTTTTTGCCCTCATGGGTTTCCATTTAAAGGTCCTATAAGTGTGGATCCACCTTCATGATAGCTATTGAGTGTATTAGTGGAAGAGTGTAATCTGAGTTTATGTGGAGGTTAGGAAGATTTTTTATTGTTTATGTATTTGCTCTATTGTATTAGTATCTATACTTTAAGTAAATGGTTATGTTTAAGGTCTAAAAATGCCATTATTATGAATGGTAGGTTGTATAGCTAGAAAACACCTTAGATGGAGGCGCAATAGTTATAGTGGTGAGTACGGAAAGTATATTTTTCCCCAGCAATTATCCCTAGGATCCTGAGAGAGTCTGAGTGTAACAGGTTAGAGAAATGGTTCAAACCCAGAAAGAAGTATAGTGTTCTCACACATCTAGGCAAAAAGTGTAAGTTCCTAAGTGTGACAATATGAGAGTGTTTACACTTCATGGTGTCTGTAGTGACTAGACACAACTATCACACACTTGTGTTATATTGAAGAGGCACTGAAAGAGATTAAACATGCATTAGAGGTTATACTGCAGTTTCTAGACCCTACCTATAGAATATATGATGTTACATTGCGGAGGCTTTGGAGGAGACCACCCCATTTTTCTTGTTATAATAGATTTATTCAATTATACTATGGTGAATTCGAGTTTGATTCCCGGCAAAATCATGGAAAGTAATTTTAAAGAGATGGTTGGAAAACTTTTAGAGAGTAGAAATCACTAAAAGCCAACATGGCTTAATTAAGAATATTGATCATGCCAAATTATCCTTACTTCCTTTTGTGACAAGATTATTAGACAACTGAATTTCATAGATATGGTGTATCTGGATCTCAGCAAGAAATTTGGCAAAATCTATCGAAATATCTTGGTAGTTAAAACAGATGATAATACAACAAGAAAGATTTAGTACTAGTTGAACACCTGGTCTAACATCTCTACTCTTTGGGTCCAATTTCATCCTGAAAGGTGGTCTCTAGTGAAGTGGCCCAGAAATCTGTCCTTGATCCTCTTCTATTCAACACTTTTATAAATGACTTGTATGAAGGTATAGACAGCATGCTTGCCAAAGAATAGTGTTAACAGGTGAACCACCAGAATGTTGAGGGGACTTGAAGCCTTACTACACGAGGACTGATTTAAGGAACTGTTAATCAGGGGAACGTAGCTTTAAAGCTGAAAAGGATCTGAAGATTCATCTTGCCCAAACCCCTCATTTTACACATGAGGAAAACAGCTTAAAAGAGGCTTAATAACTTACACAAAGTCATACAGAGTAATGGACAGAGCTGGCATTTGAAGTCCGAAATTCTAATGGTTAATCTGGTCTTTCTATAACGGCTGTCATATGGAAAGGAAATTACCCTCATTCTACTTAATCCTAGGGGTCAGGAGTAGGAACAATGGATGGAAGTTGCAGAGAGGTATACTTCAACTCAATATAAGGAAAAAACACTAGAGTAAGCTGCCTTGGAGAGTAGGGATTTATTCATTATTGAAGGTCTTCAAACAGAAATTGGATAACAACTTGTCAGGGGAAATGTAGAGGGGATTCCTGTTCAGGTACAGATGGCTAAGGTGACCTCTTGGGCCCTTCCACTTTTGCAATGCTATGATTTCATTCTATAAATGCTCATCCTGTAACTTTCCTTTTTATATTTTCTATGCTTACCACTAACTCTCTTCCATTACATCATCTTGGACTTATTTCACCAGAATAACAATCTTGCAAGTCTGTGAAGTGCTCTAGTTTTTAGCACTCTAATGGTCTAGTAGAGTGAGGGTACACTATAACCCTTTGCCATTATTACTATTATTAACATGAACTCTTGATATACTCTGGCTGTGAAATCCTTAAGCATGAACTTTTCCACTATACAAATCATTAATAGGTATTACTCATATGTATACAGTGCTTCATAAAGCACTTTTCTCACAGTTCTGTGAAATAGGCAGTGTAATTATTATTTCCATTTTACAAATGGGAAAACTAAGGCTGAAAGAGCTTGGTTCACTTGACCAGTGTTTCATGGCTAATAAGTTTCAGAGACTTGAACTGAACTTTCCTGGTTCTAGGGTATGAGCTCTTCCCCCTTTCCTCCCCTCACCCCCATTATACTATTTTGTTGATGTCTCTAAGTTCCTAAATCTGTATGTAGTATTGAGTTTACTTGCATGAGCTACTTCTATAAATATTGATACTGAGATAAAAATGTTCCATGTCAGCACCCAATGGTGCCCAGTACATTAATATTAGATACATAGTAACATCATCATAGAACCATATTGTGGTAGCTTTAGAATTAGAAGGGATCTGAGAAGACTCATCTCATCATTTTACAGATGAGGAAACTGAAGCTCAGAGGGGTGAACTGATTTATTTGCCCAAGGTCATATCAGTATTAAAAGGTCAAGCCAGGCTTCTGTGATTAAACATAGGGAAAGGGAGAGGCACTGAACATCTCATTTCATTGGTATAGCTGCTGACCTAAAGGAATATTGTCATCCAGAGCAAACTTCTTGAGAACTTAGTCATAAAATTGCCTAGAGCCCTGAGAGATTAAAGGAGAGAAGCAGTATTCAAACCCAATCTTCTAGGTTAAGGCCAGCTCTCTATCCACTATCCCATGCTGCCTCTGATGATTCAACAATGTTTAGCAAAAAGTTAGTCACCATGATCTTTACCAGTAGTTAGAATGACATCACCATGGAACTGAAGAGATCAGTGAATGTTGTTCATCAGTATATTTATTTAGTATTTTCTTCTTTTTGAAAAAGCTCATTAGTTGTGAGAATAACACCAAAAGTAATTAGAGCTCTAACTGAAGCAGACTAATTAGGTATCTCAACGCTAATGAGATAATGCTCATTGTCATTCACTCAATCATAGCATTTGGGCCAGTGATAATGCAAAGGATGAGTTCTATTAAATCCAAGAGGTGGGCAAACTTGTGCAGATTGTAAAAGCATTGTTCAGGACACATGGAGCAGGTCTGGGCAAGAATAGAAAGGATTTGGCTCCTTCTCAAAAGGTAAATTCTGTCTCACAGTATAAGCTAGGTCTGACCCCCAATGAGTCATCTGACCTTTGGCTTCAGTAGTGGGATGGAAGGCAATTGGGAAAGGAAATCTGAGCCCCTTAAAGATTTAGTTAAGAATATTTGCTAGAGGAAAATGGAGGTGCTTTGGGCTACCTGCCTCACAAATTTGCTTTGAGATAAGTGCTTTGTAAATATTAAAAACATAAAATTGTATATATGTGATTGTGATGACTATTATTGTTGTAGTTCCCATTACTGTTACTATTATTACTAATACTTTAGTTTCTTTTGAACCAAAGGACTGACACCTCTAATTCCACACTCATGAAATAACAGGTAATTATCTTCATTTGCTTATTCAGAATTAACAAAAAACAAGATTTATTTAACATCTATTATGTGAAGTTCTTTGATCTGGGCTCTGTGAGGTGGGAGATACAGAGAAAGGCAGACAAGGTCCCTGCCCTCAAGGAATTGAATATCTGAGGAGCAAGGGGAAGGATGAATATTATTTGAACAGTTTCAGTTGCCTGTCAGGACAGGTGGGCATCTAGCGTTCTATCTTTGGTACATTTAAGCATAGTGTAGTTTACCTGTTTGTCTTCTACCGTTGGCCTTGTCTGAGCATCTGCTCCCCTGTTTTTTTTGTTTTTGTTCATCTAAAGCACAATAGATTTTGCTCTAGCCCCTCATTTTAACTCTGAGTGAATCTTTGTATTTCAAGTGTTTCCTTTTTATATTTGTATTCATATCTTCTGTTTTTACATTGCCCACATTTCCTCTTGAATTCACATTTCTTGTAAAATGTTCCACACTCATAGAACTCTACTTCTGCAAAGCAGTAAGAGAAGCAACTTCTGTTTGTTCTTTTGGGCCAACCTTGATCTTTGTAATTTCACAACATTTAATTTGATTATTTTGTGGTTGTTATTCTTTCCATTTACGTTGTTGTACTCAATGTATATATTGTTTTCTTGGCACTGCTTACTTCACTTTGCATCGGTTCATAGAAATCTTTCCATGCTTCTCTGTCTTCCTCATGTTTGCTGTTTCTTATATCAATTGTGTTTCTTAAAAGTCAAGTATATAATATTAGATTCTGTTTTCTCGTCCGTTCTGCTACCATCCTCTATTTTGTGAAAGAGTTCATCCCATTAATGGTAACAGTCACAAATGTTAACTGTTTATTTCCCTCCATCCTCTCCTCTTGTAAATTTTCTTTGTTTTGCCTCCCACTTCCCTTTACTAGAGATCTGTAAATGATATATAATATACTTTTATCCCTCTGCCTTTTTTCTCTTCCCCTCTCCTAATGCCAAATCATAGGTTCTCACCCTATCTTGTTTTGTTTTTAGTCTCTCCTTCACTTTATGATATAGCTTCCAAAATTGGAGGCTGTTTTACTCATGACTAACACTCCTCACTGACTCCTAGGATCTACTTTCACTCTTAATCTCTCTACTCCCTATTCCTGCCTGAAGTTTCCCTGTTTAGTTTAATGTATTTCCAATACCAAACTCTGTGTGTATGTGTGTGTGCATGTGTGTGAATTCAACCCTCCTTGACCCAGTTTAGATATAGGTGAGATTCATGTAAATACCCTTCCTCTTTCCTCCATATCTATAAATCCTCTTCTTGTACACCCTTATTAGGCAAGGTATTAAGTTCTGCCCCTTTCTCTCAATTTCTTCCCTATTGTATTCCTTTCCCACTGTTTTTTTTTCTTTTCTTTCCTTTTCTTTTTTTTTCTTTTTTAGAGTTTACTTAAGAAAGAAATTATTTTATTTATATTTTTAAAATTAATTTATTTTTAGTTTTCAACATTCATGTCCATGTCCAAAGATTTTGAGTTCCAAATTTCTCCCCATCTCGCCCCTCCCCCCAAGACATGCATTCTGAATACCCCTTTCCCCAATCTATCCTCCCTTCTATCACCCCCCCCATTTCTCTTATCGCCTTCCCCTTCTATTTTCTTGTAGGTCAGGATAGAGTTCAATACCCCATTGCCTGTATATCTTACTTTCCAGTTGCATATAAAAACAATTTTTAACATTTGTTTTTAAAGCTTTGGGTTCCAAATTCTCTCCCTTCCTCCTTCCCTCCCTACCCTCATTCAGATGGCAAGCAACTCGATACAGGTTATACATGTGTAGTTGTGCACGTAGTAGTCAAGTTGTGAAAACTAACTATATTTCCCTTCATCCTATCCCACCCCCTGTTTACTCTATTCTTGCTTTTGACCCTGTCCCTCTTCAGAAGTGTTTGCTTCTGATTACTACCCCTTCCCCCAATCTGCCCTCCTTTCTATCATCCCCTCCCTCCTTATCCCCTTCCTTCCTATTTTTCTGTAAGGTAAGATAGATTTCCATACCCAATTGAGTGTGAATATTATTCCCTCCTTAAGCCAAATCCAATGAGAATAACGTTCAATCATTCCCTCTCACCTTCCCCCACTTCCCCTCCACTGTAAAAGCTTTTTCTTCTCTGTTTTATGTAAGATAATTTACCCCATTTTATTTCTCCCTTTCTCCTTCTCCCAGTATAATCCTCTCTCACCCCTTAATTTTATTTTTTAGATATCACCCCTTCATCTTCAACTCACCCTGTGCCCTCTATCTATCTATCTATCTATACATGTAATTATTTTTCCTCCAACTACCCTAATACTGACAAAAGTCTCATGAGTTACAAATATCATCTTTCCATGTAGGAATATAAACAGTTCAATTTTAATAAGTCTCTTATGATTTCTCTTTCCTTTTTACCTTTTCATGCTTCTCTTGAGTCTTGTATTTGAAAGTCCAATTTTCTATTCAGTTCTGGTCTTTTCATCAAGAATGCTTGAAAATCCTCTATTTCACTGAATATTCATTTTTCTCCTGAAGAATTATACTCAGTTTTGCTGGGTAGGTGATTCTTGGTTATAATCCTATCTCCTTTGCCCTCTGGAATATCATTTTACAAGCCCTCCAGTCCCTTAATGTGGAAGCTGCTAAATCTTGGGTTATCTTGATTATGTTTCCGCAGTACTTGAATTGTTTCTTTCTGCTGCTTGCAATATTTTCTCCTTGACCTAGGAACTCTGGAATTTGGCTATAATATTCCTAGGGGTTTTCCTTTGGGGATCTCTTTCAGGAGGTGATTGGTGGATTCTTTCCATTTCTATTTTACCCTCTGGTTCTAGAATATCAGGGCAGTTTTCCTTGATAATTTCTTGAAAGATGATGTCTAGGCTCTTTTTTTTGATCATGGCTTTCAGGTAGTCCAATAATTTTTAAATTATCTCTCCTGGATCTATTTTCCAGGTTAGTTGTTTTTCCAATGAGATATTTCACATTGTCTTCTATTTTTTCATTCTTTTGGTTTTGTTTTACAATGTCTTGATTTCTCATAAAGTCAGTAGCTTCCATTTGCTCCATTCTAATTTTTAAGGAAATATTTTCTTCAGCGAGCTTTTGGACTACCTTTTCTATTTGGTCAGTTCTGCTTTTGAAGGCATTCTTTTCCTCATTGACTTTTTGGACCTCTTTTTTCATTTGGGTTAGGCTGTTTTTTAAGGTGTTATTTTCTTCAGCATTTTTTGGGGTCTCCTTTAGCAAACTGTTGACTTGTTTTTCATGATTTTCTTGCATCACTCTCACTTCTCTTCCCAGTTTTTCTTCTACTTCTCTTACTTGCTTCTCAAAATCCTTTTTGAGCTCTTCCATGGCCTTGGACCAATTCATATTTTTCTTGGAGGCTTTGGATATAGGAGCTTTGACTTTGTTGTCTTCTTCTGGTTGTATGTTTTGATTTTCTTTGTCACCAAAGTAAGATTCTATGGTCTGACTTTTTTGTGCTGTTTGCTCATGATTCCAGCCAATTGCTTGAGTTTTAAACTCTTTGTTAAGGTAAGAGTCTGCTTCCAGTGTGGAGAATGTACTGTCAGGAGCTTTGGGGGTTTTGTGCAGCTGTTTTCAGAGATACTTCCAGGGACCTGTAAATTTTCAGTTTTTCCAAGGTGGTATGATCAAGGGCTAGGTGTTTACTCCTTTTCTGGCCTGTGTTCTGCTCTATGAGTGACCACAAGCACTCTGTTCTGCCTTGGAACCATGAGGAGGATTCCCTCTCCATGGTGGCCACAAGCTCCTCCAAGCCAGGACTCCTCCTTGCCCCAGGACCACCACCCAGAACTGCGACCCGGATCCAAGCATGGGCAAAGCAAGAGTATCTTGCCTCAGCACCAGCAAAGAGATCCCTGCAATCCCCTTCTGATCAGCTGCTTCATCCCTACTCCGTCTGTGGGCCAAGAGCTCTGGAAGCAGCCGCCAACGTGAGGCTGCACCAGGACTGGGGCCAGACTGAGCTCCTCTCTTATCAAGGTCCACAGACCTTTCCTACTGACCTTCTAAGTTGTCTTTGGTGTTTGTGGGTTGAGAAGTCTGGAAACTGCCACAGCTGCTCGTGATGCAGTCCCCTGAAGCCTGCTGCAGGTTCACTGAGGCCTAGTCTTTGCCTGTGCATATGCCTGCTGAACTGTGCTCCTCCCCCAGCCCAGTGCAACAGACCTTTCTCATCAACCATCCAGCTTGTCTTGGACTGGAAATTTGTTTCACTCTGTCTTTTTGTGGGTTCTGCTGCTCTAGAATTTCTTTAGAGCCATTTCTTACAGGCATTTGGAGAGGTTTGGGGAAGAACTCAAGCAAATCACTGCTTTTACTCCCCCATCTTGGCTCCACCTCCTTTTCTTAATATCATCAAAACAAACCACTCCCAGGACCTCTGTCTTAAGGAATTCTAAGACCCATTAATGCATTAGGGTTTTGAGGGAAAACTTGTTCCTTCTTTCCCTGTTTGAATGTAAACTTCATAACCATGTATTCACTCACCTTTCTATTCTATGTTTCTCTTGAATTCTGTATTTGTATTTCAAAGTATTGACTCAGAAAACTTCCAAGTATTCCTGATGAAAACACCAGAACTATTTCATTAAAATGATGTTTTCTTTGTTGGCTTATACTGAGTTTTACAGATTTAGTTATCCTTGGTTGTAAGTCTCTATCTTTTGCCTTTTGGAATATTGCATTTTAAGAATTTTATGGTACTATCTGATGCATCATGTGTGATACTGATGACTTCTCAATACTTGAACTCTCTCTGTCTCTGTCTCTCTTTTCTGGTTGCTTGCAGTATTTTTTTTTTCTTTGACTTGAAAGATCTGGATTTTGGCTAGGATATTGCCGGGAGTTTTCATTTGGGGATTTCTTTCATGAGGTGACAGTAGATTCTTTCTGTTTTCCCTTTGCCCTCTGGTTTCTAATGGGTTTGGACAGTTTTTGTTCATGATTTCTTGAAATAAGGTATTCAAGTTTCTATTTTGATCATGGTTTTCAGGTAGTCTGTGATTCCAAAATTATTTCTCCTTCAACCGTTTTCCAGATCAGTTGCTTTTGATAGGAGATATCAAAATGTTTTCTACTATTTTTTCAGTCATTTGATTTTTTTCTAATATTTCTTGTTTTCTCAAGAATTCACTGATTTCTTTTTGGTTCATTCTAATTCTTATTTCATTTCTTCCAGGAATTCTAGTAAATCTTTAGGCAAAGCTCTATTTTTGTCTGAGTCCTTTCTTGTACACGCTATGGAGTTTAAATACTCTTTCTGGGTTTATGTCTCAGCTGTCCACAGATCCATGATTTTTCTTTATAACAGACATCTGATGTATATCTTCACAGACTTCCAAGTATGTATGTATGTGTATATATTATACACACACACATACATATATGTGTAGTTATTACAAATAGAATTTCTATTTCTATCTCTTCTGGCTGTGTTTTATTGATATTTTATAAAATTATATTTAAATGTTACTATATGAAAATTAAATAAAAGTATTAGCATTATATAAAAATGCTGATGATTTGTATCTATTTTATGTCCTGCAATTTTGTTGCACTTACGTTTTCAATTAACTTTTAGCTTACTCTAAAGTTATGTATATCATCATATCATCTGCAAAAAGTGATAATTTTTTTCTTATTTTATCTATCCCTATTTCCTCAATTTTTTTGGTCTTATTGCTTTAGTCAGCATTTTTGGTACAATGTCAAACTGAAATGAGATAATTGATGTCCTTGTTTCACTCCTAATTTTGTTGGAATGGATTTCAGTTTATTTCTTGCATATAATGCTAGCTTTTGGTTTTAGATATATTTACCATTTTTAAAAGGCCCATTTATTTCCATGTTTTCAAATGTTTTAACAGAAATGAGTGTTGTATTTTGTCAAAAGCTTTTTATTTTAATCTGTTGATATAATCAGATGCTTTTTTATTTTGTTGTATACATCTTTGTTATTGATATGGTTAATTAAGTTTATAGTTTTCCCAATATTAAACCAGCCTGGCATTCTTGGTATAAATCCAACCTGGTCGTAGAGTATAATCTTTGTATAAATCCAACCTGGTCATAGTGTATAATCTTTGTGATGTGATAATTTAGCTTCTTTGCTAATGTTTTAGTTAACATTTTAAATTAATGTTCGTTAGAGATATTTGTCTATAGTTTTCTTTATCTGTTTTGTCTCTCCCTGGTTTATGTACCAGGACCTTGTCTGTGTCACAGGAGGAATCTGATAGGATCCCTTCTTTTTCTATTTTTGCAAATAGTTTAAGTAACAGTTCCTACAATATAATATTAGAATTTTGTGTTAGGTCTAGGCTCTGCACATTTCTAGGAGAAGTAGGGTTATGTTTGGTCTTGATCTGTATTATCTGGAATCCTGCCACTGCTTCCTCTAGGTATAAAGGACTCTTTACAAAGACATCAGAGACTACTCAGAACACTGAAAGTTTGTTGTTTGCTGGTCTAAGTGATCTGATCTAGGGTAAGGTCTGATTACTGCCTCTCACTCTCTGCTTTTCAGCTCCTGTCTCTGACCCAGAAGTTTCAGTGAGTTATGTTCCTGAGGTTTTTCTGACTGGCCCCCTTCCCCAGTGCCTGCAGGCTCTTGGATATCTCTTTGTACATCTCTGAGATTAAAAAAAAATGCAATTACAATTCATGTTTCTCCATAAAGTATCATACTGAGTAATGACCAAGAATTTTTTTCAACCTCATGGGAGTAGTTGTAAGAAATTTGGACTTTGCTTTGATTTCCTCTGTCTTCTTAGTTGGAAGTCAGGTGCTTATTTCTTAAAACCTCTAAAACATTATCTTCCCTCTCCCTTCATCCTATTTTAAGTTGCAGGCTTCTTCCTTTTCACTAGCTCTTAGCCCCTGCCCTCTAACACACTGGAAATTGCTATCCTTAGGTTGTAGAGATTAGAAGATTCTAATTTTGATCTTTTACTGCAATATAGTGTAGTTTGGATTAGATAATGATTCCCAGTTTACAGTTTACTCTCTTCAGTTTACAGAGGAAGAAACTGAGAACTGGCCAAAGAGGTGAAGTGATTTGTGGAAAGTAACTCAACCAGTAAGTGGTAGAGCTGGGTCTGGAATCCAAGTCTCTACTCTGTCTTGAAAATAACTCAATCAGTTAATGGTAGAGTTGGGGCTGGAATGATAGGTCTCTACTCTGGAACCAGGAATCAGTTGAATAAGCAAGGAAATAAGTTTAAGTATCTTTGCCACTCTGAGAAAGGAAACATCACAGCTGTGGGCTAGAACCACAGTACCAGCAACTGTGCTAAATGTTTAATAAAAACTTTTCTTGACAGACACCTACATTTTCTGTTCTGGTCACTGTTCTGCCTCAGTGCCCTGTTCCATGTCTGCTATGCTCTAATTATTCTCATTGGCTCTCACTCTCCACTACTCTCTGACACAATGATAAAAGACCTATATATGCCTTCTCTCCACATGGTTGTTCTGAACCTCTCTTGCCAGTCTCTCAAGCCTGCTCATCACTCCAATAGCCCCTCCTCCCTCCAAGGTCAAGTCTTTTCTTTCCTGGAGAAGTTCTTCCCCAAACTATTGTGAACTGGAAACAGTTGTATGCAAAGTTGCCCTTTAACTATTGCCAGTCTTTGGAAAGGGATCTTAAATTCCATTTTTACTGTGTTAATGTATATAAAGTCCTCACAAATGCCAGTTGCTATATTAAGTTAACACTTGACCTCTACAAGTTTACAGCATAGTAGAGGAGGCAAGGCATAACTTTAATGGCAGCTGGGTCACCCAGTGGATAGAGCATTGGCCCTAAAGTCAGGAAGACATGAGTTAAAATCCAGCCTTTGAGTTTACTAGCTGTGTGACCTTGGACAACTCACTTAACCTCTGTCTGCCTCAGTTTCCCATCTATAAAATAAGGATAATAACACCTAAGATTATCCTGAGGATAAAATGAGATAATATTCGTAAAGTACTTCACAAATTGTAAAACTCTATATAAATGTTGGCTAAAACAAATGTTGGCTATGCTCTTCTCTCCTTCTTTGTATTAGTCACAGAACTTAGTGAGTTTATGACAATTTCTTCTGATCACACAACTATAGTTTTATTGTCATTCCTAAAATCTAACTCTCAGAACTGAAGAGGAGTAGGTGAGTGGCCAGAATGATGAAGAATATGAAACAAGCAGATTGATGGTTTAGCTTGGAGAAGACTAGGACAGGGGAACATGATTGCAGTCAAATATTTAAAAGGCTATTGCATGGAAGGGGGATTAGCCTTGTTCTGCATGGTCCCATAGGGCAGAACTAGGAACAAATTATGGAAGCTGAAGAGAGGCAGATTTAGGCTTGATGTAAGGGAAGTTCCTAAAGGTTTCTAGAGACTCTGCCCCAGGAGGTGTTTGGCTTTACTTCTCCAGAGTTCTTTACCAGAGGCTGAATGACTTTGTCAAGTGTGTTGTGGAGGCCAGTACAAGTTGTACCAATCCAACTCTGAGGTCCTGTCATTTTGTGAATTAAATCCTTAGCAATTTTATTTTTAAAACTGTTCAATGAATGAATGTGACATTGGGTGGTTTTCCTTTAGGACAGTCCTGTGACACTACATGCTGTGTACACAGAAAGAAAAATTAGTCCTGATCTGTTGAGGTAGACAAAAAGCCTCCTTTGGATGACTACCAGGAGCTCTTAGAGTTGCAGACATGTAGGGGTAGATGGTCTCCCCAAATATCCCTTGGCTTGCAGTGCTGCAACGCCAGAGAATGAAAAGCCTGTGTTCCCTTTATTAAGATCTCTTGGTTGAACTGAGATCTTATAGTAGCTAAAGAACTCCTTTATTCTTGTATATTCTTTGGTCTAATCTAATCTGTACAGCTTCCCTGATTTCTACTTCCTATTTGCTTTGATAAAGATATATGCTAGCTTTGTGATGGCATTTTGCATAACCAGCGTTTGACTGGAGAGAGCTAAACAGGCAATAGTAAGCTAAGTATTACCCTCCCCTTGAGAATAATAAGGGAAAAGTGGCATATATACTGGCCCTCAATGTATCATATCCCTAGATTATCAATATTCAAAGTACAATGGACAGATAATTCTGGCTCAATATCCCACTTGGGGACAGGCAAAGCAAGGAGCAAGCACTCAGCCATGACCCTCCTCCTGCTCCCTCCAAAGATGGAAATCTCAGCTTCCCTTGGAGACAGGGTTGGCCAGATCCCAGATCTATTATCAATCCATGTCATCTTTACACTAGATAGCAACCACACCTATACCTTACATGAATTTGACACTCTTCATCCTGTCTTTGTTAAGAATAGATTTAGCAAGGATAGATTCGTAGGATTGCTAGAGCCGGTGGAGACCTAAATGAACATCTAGATCAATCTGCATATTTTAAAGATGAAGAAAC
The DNA here is from genome assembly GCF_900497805.2 of Vombatus ursinus. Taxonomy (NCBI): domain Eukaryota; kingdom Metazoa; phylum Chordata; class Mammalia; order Diprotodontia; family Vombatidae; genus Vombatus; species Vombatus ursinus. The sequence goes on from NW_020947122.1 coordinate 2,948,401, forward strand.
TGAGGTTCAGAAAAGTGAAGCAATTTGCCTAGGGTCATACAACTAGTTAATGAGGAAGGGAAGGAACTCTCTCAGTACTTTTCCCCTTAGAGCATCACAGTGCTCTAAATCTTGTGCCCATCTTTTCTTCTCCAGGGAATGGTATTGGTTTTTACCTGCTCTTTGTGGAAATGGGAGGTTATTGCGGGAGAGGAAAGAATCACTGCCAACTTATTCTAAGGTCAAATCTACTGAAGCTGTGGTAAATCCTGATGGATTCCCATGCAGAGCTGATGGTTTCCCATGCAGAAAGCCAAATCAACATTCATTGGTGAGACAAAAGCATTCATGCCTGTAGTGAAAAGCTACAAACAGAGCAAATGTGAGAAGATAATAGAGGCATTGTAAGTTCTTGAAAATAACACCAGCTTCAGGACAGAAACATGTGAGAAGGCAGGTGAACGAGGCATTTCTGAAAATGGCTACATAGGCATTGCCAAAGACAAAATCATGTGTATTTTTTGCAGTGGTATGAGACAGAGAAATGGAGAAACAGAGGCAGAGAGATAGAGACACAGAGTGACGAAAGTATCAGTTAACTCATATGTAAAATGAAGGGGAGGGAGTTGTTTAAACTCAACGGCCTCTGAGGTGGCTTCTAACTGTAACTCTGAAACAAAGAGATTAAGTGACTTTCTTAGGGTTGCACAGCTAATGTCTGAGGTAAGATCTGAACTCATCTTCCTGTCTCAAAGTCCAGCCCTCTTTCCACGACATCACCTGGTTCACAATAGAGGAGTGGTTGACAGCTTGTCAATTGCCAACAGTCCACAATAGGTGTAATGATAACATATCCTAGAAATAATTAAACAGGCAGTATATAGAAATATGCAGTTGCTATAGGAATTTATAAGATAGCTCTTTCTTTTGTTTTTTAAAGGACTGCAGTTGACCTGATACTCAAGATGTCTGGATATCAAGGAACCTGAACAAGGGTCCTGTAGGATATGTTCAATATCTTACTGTCTAAAGTTGAAAACAATTAGAAGCATTGCAAATGAAACCAGCTTCTCAACGGGGAAACTAATGAAAGAATTTATAGAATGCTTCTTTACTTCCCAGTTCATCAAGGATGAAGGGTTTGTAAACAGAATGGAAGAGAAAATTGTGGAAGAAATCCAGGAAGAAAAAACTTTCAAGCAGGCAGAAAGCAGGATGTAGCACACTCCATCTTACTTATCCTGTAGCATTACACACAGTTTTGTAAGGCAAGTTATTCCTGGTTGTAAGCCTCTCCCTCTGCCTTTTAGAATACTGCATCTCAAGATCTCCCCTTATTTATAGAAGTTGCTGGGTCTTGTGTAATACTGACTGTAATCCCTTGCTACTCAAACTCCTTCTTTTTGACTGCTTACAGTAATTTTTCTTTAATCTGGAAGCTTTGAATTTTGACTATGATGGACATGGGGTTTTCATTTAGGAGTTTCTTTGAAAAGGTGATGGGTAAATGCTATCCTTACTTTGTCCTCTGGTTCCAAGAGACTGGGCAGCTTTTCATCTAAGATTTCTTGAGGGGCAGCTAGGAGGCACAGTATTTCAAGAAACCATTTTTTTTTTTTTGAGGCGATGGGGTCAACCCATATGACTCACCCAAGGTCGTATAGTTAGTGAGCATCATGCGTCTGAGGCTAGATTTGAACTCAGGTCCTCCTGACTCCAGGGCCAGTGCTCTATCCACCTAGCTGCCCCATATCCATTGTGTTTTAAATGGAGCTACTTGACTATGCCTTTAAACTCAAATCACTCTGGCTTTAATTAAGAGGGAAACAATAGGCCCAGCCCAAGCCTCTGCTGAACATTGTTTAGGTTTGGACGGCTTAGAATGAGTGTAAATAGCACTTGTTTTCTGTTCTGCCTAAAGACTCTTAGAGTCTTCCCTTCCCAGACTGATATCTTTGGGATGGTAAATTGGGCTCTATTTGTCTCCATTTTTACCTAGCCCTTGGCCATCGAATGGGCCTGGACTCAGACAAACTAGGACCTGGGAAAGGCCAAGGTCACTCCCTGAATCCTGGGCCGGAGCCAGTCCTCTTGTCCTTTGTCTTGCCAGTGACTCTGTGTAGCTCTGCCTCACTCTGATCCAATTCATGAACAAGTTGGGACATCACATTTATGATGGCATTGGTCCTCTTTGAGAATGAAGGGTGAACAAGGACAATGTTTTGGCCAACATTCCAGTTTTAATGCTTACTTTAGCTTTTTGGGCGTTGATGTTTATTGAGTTTGCAATTCACAAAACCCTCCATTCCACCCACCCCTACCCACACACAATTTTTTCCACATGAATGCCCACGTTATATCTTCCTTAATCTGTATTTTGGTTCTAGTTTTTTTCCCCCCTACACTATTATGGAAAAAAAGAGACTATGGGTGAACAACTAGAATGAAAATGATTTACCACAGAAGTGACATTACCATTATGATGGAAAAGGACTTGCGATCTTGCCTACTGTATAGTGTCCTGGATACACAGAGAAATGATAAACAATATACTGGAGAACATAACAGAATTTACACTTACATGGATCTTTTAAAAACTCAATCATGCACTTAGAGAAAAAGGAATCAAAACTAGAGAAAAGGAGTACAAAATTTTTTTCTCTAAGCAATTGACAAACATCAGTTCCTCACAGTAGGAATATTCTTCAAGAAAGGAAATCAATGAACAGCAGCCCAAGAACAAAAAATTCCACTAGTCCATTTTGATTAGCAAATGTTTCTTTCCTCAAGTCATAGACATGGAGCAGTAATGAGTTTTAATCACAGAAAAAACACACTCCATCTTACCTACTCTGTATTTTTATTGTTGATATCTTTCCTGTGCACCGTCATGATAAGAGCACTGAGCTGTGCCTCATTCATTATGCAGCTTGGTTTGAAATAATTATTTTTACATAAACTGCATAACACCAGTACATTTTAAAACCTCTTGGATAATTTCTTCATTACCAACTCTCAAGGTTTGTACTGCTTCCTGCTAACAAGAGGCAGAGCTGTCCTTGCCATGAGGGGGTCCCAAAAATAGGATTGACTGGAATGGAGCACAGGCTGCATCCAGGGAACAACGGGGGGACATTGGCTGGTACCCACTGTTTGCTACCAACTGTAGTCTGGAAGACACAAATCTGACCAGCAAGTCTGCAGGGCCCAGATACAGGGAGAAGTGAAAATACAAGAACTCTGTTAAAATCATTTACATTTGACCTGCAGGATTATCTGATCTTGTTACTGCCCCAAGCTTCCACTCTGATTCCAAATTCCTTTCTTCCCCCCAAAACTGAAGATGTTTCTGCTTTAATTTCAGTAATTTGGAATGTGGAATGACTACACATTCAAGTCAAAACATCAAGATCCCACACTTGCTTTGTGCATATATCTGTTACTGACCACTTACTCTGATTGTAGAAATATGCTATAAAAGGATAAAGCAGGGGCAAGATTTATACCAAGTATGACAGGATAAAATATCCTCAGATCTATTTGAATTCACAGTTTTCCAACCATGCAGTATCAATTCCACCTCATAGCCAGACTCGGGAATAGCCCAGGAGGGTAACATTCCTTTTCAAAAGAACATAAGGAGGAAACTGAGCCAGGAGGATCCCATCTTAGATTGAGGCTAAAATTGTCCTCTCAGCTTTTCCTGATGCAGACCTCCCACCTCTATCACATTCTCTCTGAGCAGCTTGTGGCATTTCTTTCGGATGGTGGATTGTTGCTGCGTTACTGATTATTGATGGATTATTATGATCCATTAGACAACTCAAAATAAAATCAGTTATGATCCCAAGAGCTTTTGCCTCAAACAGTAAATTTCACTAAGCACAGTTTAGGAAAGAAATTTCCAGGATTTACATCTAAAATTTAAATTTGTCCTGGTGTAAAAGACAATAGTTAGAGATCATTTCCACACACTTGCAAATTCTCAGCAACCCAAGTTCATAGTTTAGGAACTCTGTAACCCAAACAAGATGAGGCTTTCACCTCATCCCCTCCTTTCCATACACACAGTAATAAATTACCAGTTTTAGGTTATAGCATTAAAACAATAACCAACAATCTTACAATTTTCATAAGTGGTAGCCAAATTCTTTTGAGCTGTAACCAAATTATGAAGAGTTGCTTGACAAAACTGATACAAAAGTTTACCAATTTGAAACTTGAAACAAACTCATTACCAATCATATGACTTCAGTTTTGCTGAATGCATTTCCAAACTACTTTACACCGAGAGTCGACATCTCATTATTAACGTGTTAGAATTACAACTTTAAAAGAGCAGGTTTACCCAAGTTTGGAGGCTGGCTGGCTTCTTTACTTTGACCCATCCTCCTTCCTTCTCTCCCCATAGCTGCTGGGGGTTGAGGTGGGGGAATGTGGTGAGCAGGATGTGCTGAACCTGGGTGATACCTCCAGGCTTTCTGGGTTGCCCCAGGGCCTAAGGCCATCACCAGTGGGGTCCTCTGTAGCTGCTTCACCTCTACCCTCCTTCCTTTCACCAGGTGGGAGAGGGTGAATTCAAAGGTGGGAGAGGAAGAGTTAACTCTCTTCACCTAGTCTGATCTGGGATGAGAAGAGTTAACAGAAACACCTGGGGCTGTTTGCAATCCCTGCACTGAAATACCCTTGACTCAAGGGAAGGAAGTGGGGGAAGGGAGTGACCAGGGTTGTAATGAGGTGTTTCAAAACTCCTTGATGATCAATCACAAAACCTCCAGAATCTGCTAAGATGTCTTTAGCTGTTCTAATTTTTCACTGTAGCCTTAGCTTGGTCAGAGCCAGGTCTATAGGAAGAAGAATCTTAAGGATTTTTCTTTGAACTTCTACAATTTATCTTGGTCTTCTATATCATAGAGGCCCACCACAAAGCTTTCCTTTTCAAGGTCTTGGGGACTAAGCTTTTTCCAGTTCTAACCTAGGGGCAAATCTCAGGGAAGTCCTACTGGGTCTCGCTGCAAGGATCAGGTGGCCATGAGGCCAGGAGAGAAGTGGGATCCTGCAGTCATGGGTGGGGGAGTCCTGGGGTGTGGAGGGAAGAGAGTAAGTAAGCCTCAGAACACCAAAAAGCACCTGCAGTTTTCCCAATTCCCTAACGCCAACAGAATTGACAGAATTGACAAAGTCCGTCATATGCTTCTGGATAGGGCATCTGTCCTTATCCTCTATGTTGCTGAAGGTGTGGCTAGGTCCATGGCCTCGAACCAAACCAATGGACTGAGAGCCTGAGACAGTGACTTCAATGAGACCTGAGTGTCAGGCCCAAAAAGCACCTCCAAGCCTTTCTAGATGCTTGGAGAATGACCCCAACTGCAGGTCTAGAAAGGGATAGGGTAAGAGGGGAGGTTTACATACCTTCCAATCTTGACTGGAGAAGATCCTGAGAGTAGGCAGTTTCCCAGTATCAGGGAACCAAAATGTTGAGGTCTAGAGGTGCTAGGACCCCAAAATTCAAGGACAAGAGATGCAGGTCCTGCCTCAAGTGAATTTGACCCAAGCCTTCTTTCAGCCAAAGACAAGGTTTATTAAAACACCGTCTGGATGGGTGAGATTTTAAGAATCCATGCTATTGGCTAGATTTTAAGAATCTGACTCTTTGTAATGAGAATATAACAGGGCCGACCTCTTAAGGGATCTGAGTGATTTAATGGGGGCAAGATGGACATTTATATACAGTGGTCAAGGAGTGGCCAATAGTTTGGGTGACTGGGAGGTAACAGAGAAGGACCTGGAAGAGCTAGGTGTCCCAAGAGAATGCCAGGGACCTAGGCCAGGTGGGAAAGTCCAGGGTCTTCGAGGGCACCATCATTAATGTCCCATCACATCTGCTATTTGAAATTGTGTGTGAGAAGCTTGAACATCAAAAGAGAATCAGCTGCTCGACATGCACCTCCTGGGTGAATCATATAGTCACCGTGATCTTGGCTGAGTCTATTGTCTTCCCTAACTGAATATTTTCATAGACTCTCTCCAACACAATAACCTGTAGCAGTTGCCATTCTGACTTTCTGCAACATTCAGCTACTTTTAACTATTTTTAACTTGACATTTAATACCTATCTGGAGGTATGTTTATTGCTACAAGAGGAATTTTGTTTACATATCAATGACTGTATCTAGAAAGATCCCTTAGAACTCTCCGAGGCCATATTATCTAAGTTCACATACACTCGCATACTCTCATCAAAGGCTAAGAAGATATATGGACTCTGTTGGCCTAGTGGAAACAATGTGAGAATTTTGGTCAAAGATCCAGGTTTTAGTACTGGCCATGTCACGGACCAGCTATGGGATCTTTGAAGCCCAGTCAGGTCAGTCAGCTAATAAACATTCATTAAGTGCTTATCAAGAGTCAGGAACCATGATAAGCCCTCCTACAAAGAAAGGTAAAGTATAGTCTCTGCCCTTAAGGAGCTCACAATTCAGTGGGACCTCTTATCTGTTTCCTTATCTGTAAAAGGAGTCAGGTTACCTACTACCTTTTGTAAAGCTTTTGTAAAGAGAAAAAGGGTACTTAGATGGATCTATGATTTCACCGCTGTAGGTACGCTCTCCATTGCTGTTGTTGGCAAATTCTGCACATTTTTTGTTCTTGTGTAATTTATGGCCACGTCCTTTATAAATTCCCATGGAGGATCTACTCTAGGCACCAAAGGTCATTTTATGATTCTTTTAGTATCTCCAGGGTACTACTGTTGTACTTGGGTTGGCCATCCTTTGCTCCATGACTGCTCCACATCCATTACTTTTAAATAGCCACAATGATAATTTGTTGTAGCCTACTTATAATGGGCATTCAGTTTTTTCATTGCCCTTTGGACTACCTGCAATTCTTTTTCTGAGATTACAATGTTCTATGAATGATAGTTATATGGTATCATCAGGAGAAAGTTGGCATTAAAGACATGGACTTTTTACAGTAGTTAGTGAGAATGATGGAAAAGGCTACAGGATTTTCTAAATATGACCCAATTTGATCTCTTTCTGATCAATTGTGGAACTAACCAGTTGCTTTATCTTCAACGGTACTGTCTAATGTGTGTGTCTATATTTATGTATACATATATGTGTATGTGCATGCACACATATATGTACATGCATATATATTCTGAACTTAAACAGCAAATAAAATGGACATTTCCATACACAAAGTAGAATAGGAAAGGATTTTACATGAAACTCCATTATGTACAGCTTCTGCTTGACTATGCATGTCTTATTCTGCATCTTGAGGCTATCATTTCTTTGTCATGAGTTAGGTAGCATGTTTCATAACCAGTCCTCTAGAATTATAACTGGTCACTGTATTGAACAGAATTCTCGAATCTTACAAAGTTGTTTTTATTTATAATGTTATCATATAGATTGTTTTCTTAGCTCTGCTCACTTCTTTGTGTCAATCTATGTATGTAAGTCTTCTCATGATTCTATGGAATTGTCTATTTTTGTCACTTCTAAAGATACAATGATATTTTCCATTACATCCATACACCATAATTTGTTCAGCCATTTAAGAATTGATGGGCATGCCCTTAGTCTCTAGTGCTTTTCAGTTATAAGTGATGCTACAAATGTTTTTGTACATATGGGTCTTTTTCTGCTTTCTTTGATCTCTCTGAGGTATAGACTGTGGGTAAAACTGTTGACTTGGGAACAAAACAGAGCCAAAACCAGAAATTTAGGAACCAAGTAGGGTTTATTGAGTTTGCTGGAAAGGGAGCCCTACGCACATGGTGGGACTCACAGAAGGAATAAAAGACAAAGCTTATATAGGTTTCAATTTCGGAAAGTGGAGAACTGGGTATGGGGTATCTCTGAATTGGATAGGACTCCTTGCTGGGGGCTTGCAGGGTAGGAATAAGTGATATGATATCTCTTGATTGACATTGCTGGGGTTAGTAACAGGAAAATCTTTTCTTCAGATTAGTTATCTCTCAAAACCCCACCCTAATAGATAAGACTATTTTGAATACTTGCTGTCTCTGAAAGGTGGAAGGGGGGAAGGAGTGTGATACAAATAGGATCAGAACAAGATAGATGAACTGCAGACAAAACAAGGTTGCTTTAGTTGTCTTGGTTACCTACAAGACCCAGTAGTTTTGTTGGTAATATACAGAAATGCCAATAATTTATGTGGATTCATTTTATGGCCTGAAAATTTGCCAAATTAACTAATGCTTTCTATTAATTTTAAAAATATATTTTATTAATATTTTGTTTTATTGTTTAGATAGACTTTATTTTATATATTTAATAGTTTATTTGTATATGTATAACAAATTTGTATGTTTTTAATACACTTCTTATATACTTATACATAAAACCTATTTAAATACAGTTTATATGTTTCTATAGAACTGATAAGCTTCTCTAACTAGTTCTCTTTTTCTGTTCTACTATATAAATGGAAATGTTCATCTTATTTAGTGTTTTTTAAAGTTCTAAGTAAGAATAAATTTGAACAAACCGGTACCTTGGAAATGGCTACTGTAAATATACAATAAATTAACTCTCAGTTGAGAAGTATGCATAGTTTAGTGACTTTTTTTCAACATATTTCCACATTACTTCCCAGAATGGCTAGATCAATTCATAGCTCTACCAATACTACATTAATGTAGCTATTTTCATGCAACCCCATTACATTTGTAATTTTTTTTCTCGTTATTTTTGTCAGGCTGATTGATGTGAAGTGATGTGAAGCAGAGTTATTTTAATTTCTGTTTCTCATTATTATTTAGAGCATTTTTTTTCATATGGCTATTGATAGTTTGGGTTTCTTCTTTAAATATGAATCAATTCCTTATATAACATGGATGAGACTTTTTATCAGAGAAACTTGCTGCAAAGATGTTTTTCACAGTTAATACTTTCACTTCTAATTTTGGCTGCATTGGTTTTGTTTGTGCAAAACCTATTGGATTTTACATAATGAAAACCATCCATTTTATCTTCTGTAATTCTTTCTATACCTTACTTGGTTATGAATAGTTTTCCTATCCACAGATCTGTAATTTAATTTCTTCTTTGCCACCCATTATGTCTAAGATGATGTCCAGGCTCTTTTTTTGATCATGGCTTTCAGGTAGTCCAATAATTCTTAAATGATGTCTCCTGGACCTAGTTTCCTGGTCAGTTATTTTTCCAATGAGAATTTCATATTTTCTTCTATTTTTTTTTATTCCTTTGATTTGTTTTATTTTTTTTTTGAAGTGTCATAAAGTAATTGGCTTCCACTTGCCCAATTTTTAAGGATTTATTTTCTTCAGTGAACTGTTGTATCTCCTTTTCCATTTGACCAATTCTATTTTTTGAGGAGTCATTTACTTAGGTGAATTTTTGCGTATATTTTTTTCATGTTTCTTTCACTGTGCTGTTGACTCTTTTTTTCATTATTCTCTTGCATTACTCCATTTCTTTTCCCAGTTTTTCCTTCTACTTTTCTTATTTGCTTTTTAAAAATTTTTATTTTTAATTTATGGAATAAAAAAGTATTTCTAAAACAGTACAATAAAAGATGATTGCATATGAAACTGCAAATTTACTATGCATAACTTGATATTACTTTCAAATGTACAACAAAATTATCATGTACATTTCTTTTTTTTCTTTTTTTCTTCCCTCCCCTCCCTGCCCTAGAAATGGCTACCATTAGACACAAATAGGTACACACACATACATAAAATTATTCTATACATATTTCTATTTATCAGTTCTTTCTCTGGATGCAGATCGCATCTTTCTTCATATGTCCTTTATAGTTAATTTGGGTGTTTACAATAGTCAACATAACTTATTTGCTCAAAGTTGAAGTGGACTGAGTTGTCACAAAAAAAAAAAAAAAAAACAACCCCCTAGCCTAACCTCCTCAGTTTCTACTTCAAAGGATCGCTAATCCCAATTGTAAACTGCTCTACCTCAAAGGATCGCTAATCCACAATTGTAAATTCCTCTGCCTCAAAGGATCGCTAATCTACAATTGTAAATTCCTCTACCTCAAAGGATCGCTAATCTACAATTGTAAATTCCCCTACCTCAAAGGATTGCTAAATCCACAACTGTAAACTGCTGGGTATAAAGTTTTGTTATTTCCCTTGCTTGGGACTGCTCTCCTAGGATTGCATCCAGGGGACAGTCGCCGGCCGGCTCCAGTAAATGCTCTCTATTTTCTAATTTGGCGTGTGTCTGGTTACTCTCGGCCCGTCCATTTCAAAAGTCATTCTTAAAACAATATTGTTGTTACTATATAGGATTCTCTCGATTCTGCTCATTTCACTCTTCATTATTTCGTGCAAGTCTTTCCATGTTTTTCTAAAATCATTGAATTCATCATTTCTTATAGCACAGTAGCATTCCATCATAATCATATACCACAACTTGTTCAGGCCCCGGATTCTTCTTTGCCTCTCTTTGCCTCCTTCCTTCTGCCTATTTTTGGGGGCTTTCACAAAAAAAAAATGAGTATTTTCAATTGAAGTTAGGCCTAGGAAATGCGGGTGAATGAAATTTAACCCTTCATAATATCCAAGTCATAATTTGGAATGATCTGATATTTTCATCTTCATTGTAGGCTTTATTTTCCAGTCATTCTTACTGTTTGTTCTCATTATTATTCTATTCTAAACACCTTCACAATTTGCACATGACTGCAGAGGTATCCTGTGTCTCAGCGACATGCCTTTCTGTACAAAAGGGAGAAAGCAACCTGCTTTGTTGGGGATGAGGGGATTATGTGCATTGGGCTCAGATACTATTGTATAGAAAGTTCCCTAAGTGGCCAGGTCATCAGCTCTTCCTTATAGACTGACAATTTGACCAAATGATAGAGTTATCATTTAAATAAATCATGCTTTGGATCATTATGCTTTAGAAAACAAGTAGTGGGTTTCCCCTCCTTTTTCTCTCCAAGATAATTCCTTTTTTTCTTCCCCTTTATGCTCCATTAAAGTTTTGATCACCCAGATAAAATAGTAGCTACTTTATGGCATAAGACAGCTGACTTTAGAGGTTCATTTGCTTTTCTCACATAGTCTTAGGTATTCCTCACTGTAAAGCAGAATAACTGTATTTTAATAGTTTATATAGCATTTAATTAAGAACTAAAGTATAATGGGATGTGGTTTATGAGACCTATAAACCATGCTCTGGAGAGTCTAGTTGACCTTGTGATATGCATTTTCATCTTTCTGTGTGAGTCTTTTAAGTGAATCTCATCTTCAGAAGATATTTGCCAAACTATTTTATTGTTTCTGTTCCATGAGTCTAATGAGAAAACACTGCATTTAAAAGCCACAATGAATATCTAAGATAAACTCTTAAATGGAATCTCCACTGATGGTACTCCTCAATCATAGAATTGCTTTGTGTTTTGAAATTAATGATGACATTTCACATCCCAGGCTCTCAAAGAACAGAAGCCACTCCCCCTCACCTCCAGCATGAGGACACCAGGTACTTTTCAAGGCTATTAGTGCCAATTTATTAGTTAAAGGTTGAGCCATGAAATATTTGTTAGGCAGATGAATCAGTTGAAAGCTAGGCGTATGTCTTTAGCTGTAATAAGGGGGAGCACACAAGTAAATAGCTCTGCAATGTCATAAACTTACCTTGCATCTACTTTACTCTCCTTAGCTCATGCTTCCTTATTCTCTTTTGCATATACACTACATATCTTCACTAGCATTTAACAAGAATGGTTATAACCAGAGGTGTGCTGGAACCAGCTCCTACCAGCTGGAAAGCCAACTGTTAAATTTTCAGTGTGAGTATTTATACCTTGGAAATTAGCAAGTGCTACAAATCAGAGGAGGCAACTAAATAGTTCTGTGGATAGAGCAGTGGACCTGCAGTCAGGAAGACTTGAGTTCAAATCTGGCCTCAGATATTTACTAGCTGTGTGGCCCTGTGCAAACTACTTAACCTCTGTTTGCCTTAATCCACTGGAGAAGGAAATGCAAACCACTCAAGTATCTTTGCCAAGAAAACTCCGTGGTCAATATTGGCATACTTATGGTCCATAGGGTCACAAAGAGTCAGACATGACCGAACAACAAACCAGGGCTTGGTTTATTGTTTCATTGGTTGTCCAGAGTTAGGAAAGTGATGGAGAAAATGTTAACGATACAGATTAAATTTTAAAGTGCGTCACGTATGTATTTATTGAGAGTTGGCTATGTTAAACATTTCTCAACACTCACCTGATCATAAGCAAAGACTATAGGTAATAGATATATCGTATGACTTAAATATAGTATCCAACAGGACCACAAATGACCAAGGAGAAGGCTTGAAATTTGGTGCAATGAGTTTATAGTTGAGTTATTCAGATACAAGCACAAGTTCATCATTCCTGGTATTTGGTAGATCTTCAATGTACCCAAATGTGTGGCATGAGTTCAACAAAGTAGAAGAGGTTAGGATGAAGTTTCAGAGGCGAAGTTTGACAGCAACAGTGGTAGAAGCTAGAGAACAGAAGTGGTGATAAAAGAAGTGGAATATTCTTTTTATCATCTCAGTTTTAGACATAGTAAAGATTTATAAGTGGGGAAATGTTGCATAGAATCTCATAATTACAGCAGCTATAGGAGAAAATACATTTGGGATATCTGGATCAGGAATCAAATAGCAGTATTTCCATAAAGCTAGAAATATTAAAGAAAATAGCTTTCATTCTATAAATATGTAGCAAGTGGGAAGTAGAGAAGAGTGTCCAATATTTTTAAAAGCAATAGATATTGGATAAAATAGGCCATGGATAATTTAAAACATATGAACCCAGGGCATTATAACTGCCACCATAATTACTGATAAGGCCTCTAATATCTGCAGGAACCAAAATGGTTTGAATCTGTCTGGCATCTTCCAGATGCCTCTTTCAGGAACTATTTGCATATAATTCTGAACCACCACTAGAGAGTACTGTTCTCATAACTGATAGCACCTACCTCATTAGTAAATTCTTAGAGTACATGTTACTGGGATTTCAGAGACATTTACTCTTAATAGAGCTATCAGAACTTTAGGACAATATTGGGCTGAACCAGGAAAAGGGAGAGACAAGTGTGTTCATACTCAGCAAACTGGAAGAGACTCCGGTATCTGCACATTCCTGAAGATACTTAAGAGAATGAGGGAAGTAACCTCAGCGTTGGAGTTGACTTTGGAAATGAGATATTAACCTTGCAGGACTGAACAAGGAAGTGTGGATGAGTATGAGTTGGTTGTTGTGATTTGTTCTCAAAGAGGACCAAAATGCCATTACTATGTTAGAGTCAAGTTTCAGTGTGTCTGACTGTGGCTGATCAGACCAATACGAGCCCAGAATGTTCTACCACAGGTCAGGCACAAATAGTCCATGTGAACATTTCAGGTGAATTCTCTAAATTTGCACATCCTGCGTTCCCTTGGAGCTGTTTCAATTCTGCTTTGTTCATAGAGCACAGCACCTCCTCTGATGTGGGCATGCCATGCTGAGAGGTCCTGTGCCAGTGTCTCCCATGTCACACAATCAATTCCAAAGTTCTTAAGAGAGACCTTGAAATTCCCCAGCTTCTGGGATAAGAACTCACTCCTTGACAAAAACTGCTGGGAAAATTGGAAAAGAGTATGGCAGAAACTAGGCATATATCAAAATCTCACACCATATACCAAAATAAAGTCAAAATGGGCCCATGATTTAGATATAAAGGCTGATACTGTAAACAAACTAGGAGAGCAAGGAATAGTTTACCTATGAGATTTATGGAGAACAGAAGAATTCATGACCAAACAGGAGATAAGAGAACATTATGAAATGCAAAATAGATAACTTTGATTACATTAAACTGAAAAGTTTTTGCACAAAGCCAATGCAACCAAGATTGGAAGGAAAGTAGAAAATTGGGAAAGAATTTTCACAACCAGTCTCTCTAAATAAGGGCCTCATCTCTAAAATATATAGAGAATTAACTCAAATTTATAAGATTACAAGTCATTCCTCAATTGATAGTCAAAGGATATGAATACGCTGTTCTCAGATGAAGAAATTAAAGCCATCTATAGTCATATGAAAAAATGCTCTAAATCACTATTGATTAGAGAAATGCAAATCAAAACAACTCTGAGGTACCACATCACACCTATCAGATTGGTCAACATGACAAAACAGGAAAATGATAAATGTTAGAGAAGATGTGGGAAAATTGGAACACTAATGCATTGTTGATGGAGTTGTGAAATGATCCAACCATTTTGGAGAGCAATTTGGAACTATGCCCAAAGGGCTATAAAAATGTGCATACCCTTTGACCCAGCAATAGTACTTCTAGGGTTATATCCCAGAGAGATCATACAAATGGGAAAAGGATTCACATGTGCAAAACTATTTAAACAGCTCTTTTTGTGGTGGCAAAGAATTGGAAGTTGAGAGGATCCCCATCAATTGGGGAATGGCTGAACAAGGTGTGGTATATGAATGTAATGGAATACTATTGTGCTATAAGAAATGATGAACAGGCTGACTTCAGAAAAACCTGGAAAGACTTGTATGGTCTGATGCTGAGTGAAGTGAGCAGAACCAGGAGAATGTTGTACACAGTAACAGCCACGTTGTAGAATGACTAATATTGATAGACTTAACCCTTCTCAGCAATACAAGGATCGAAGGCATCTCCAAAGGCCTCATGATGGAAAATGCTATCTACATCCAAAGAAAGAACTATGGAATTTGAATGCAGATTGAAGCATACTATTTGCTGTTTTTTTTTTCTTGTGTTGTGTTTTGTTTCCTCTTTCTGGTGGTTCCTCCTATTGGTTCTAATTCTTACTTATAACATCACTAATGTGAAAATATGTTTAATAGGAATGTATATGTATAGCCTATATCAGATTGCGTGCTGTCTTGGGAAGGGAGGTGAGGAGGGAGGGGGAGAAAAATTTAAAACTCAAAAGCTTATGGAAGTGATGGTTGATAAATCAAAATAAATTAATTAAAAAAAATAAAATGGATAGGAAAAAAAAGAGAGACCTTGAGAGTATCTTTGTATCACTTCTGATCGTCATGTGAATTCTTGCTCTGTGCAAGTTCTCCATAAAATAGCCTTTTTGGCAAGCATACATTTTGCATTTAAACAACATGGCCAGCCCATAGGAGCTGGGTTTTCTGAAGCAGAGTTCGGATGCTTGGCAATTTAGCTCGAGAAAGGACCTCAGTGTCTGGTATCTTATCCTGCCAGGTGATCTTCAGAATCTTCCTAAGATAATTCAAATGGAAGTGATTCAATTTCCTGGCGTGGTGCTGGTATGCTGTTCAAATTTCACAGGCATACAGCAATGAGGTCAGCACAATAGTTCTGTAGATGTTGTTTGGTCTTCAGTCTAATGCCTCTTTTTTCCCATACTTTCTTTCCCAGCCTCCCAAACACTGAGCTAGCCCTGGCAATGCATGCATCAACCTCATTATCAAAGTGTACACCTCTGGAAAGTACACTACCAAGTAAGTGAAATTATCCATAGCAATTAAAACTTCTCCATTTGCTGTAAGCAATGGCTCCATGTACGGATAGTGTGGTGGTGGCTAATGGAGCACCTGTGTTTTCTTGGTGTTAATTATTAGGCCAAAATTAGCACAAGCAGCAGAGAACTGATCCATACTTTGATGCTTCTCAACTTCAGAGGCTGCATTGAGTGCACAATCATCTGCAAACAGAAAATCGTGCACCAACACTCCCTCCACTTTGGTCTTGGCTTGTAGCCTTTTCAAGTTGAAGAATTTACCATCAGTGCAGTAGTTGACCTTGATGCCATGCTCATCCTCATTGAAAGCATTTGACAACATGGCTGAAAACATCATACTAAAAAGCATGGGAGCAAGCACACAGCCTTATACCACTCCATTTGTGACTGGGAAAGCACGAGAGCATTGTCCATTATCCAAAACTCGTGCAAGCATGCCACCATGAAACTAACCTAATTCTGACATAATTTTCCATAAGCCCTCATGACTGACAGTATCAAAGGCCTGGGTGAGATCTACAAACATTGAATACACACCTCTGTTCTGCTCCTGGAATTTCTCCTGGAGTTGTCAGGCAGCAAATACCATATCAAGTGTTCCTCGGACCTTTCTAAAGCCACAATGGCTCTCAGGTAGATGCCCATCTTCCAGGTGAAGGATCACCCTATTAAGAAGAACTCTGGCAAGAATCTTGCCATCTCTATAAAGGATGAGCACTAAGGATTATGTTGAAAGTGCTTTGCATTTAGTAGTGTCTGAGTATCACTAAGAACAACGAAACCCAGAGGCAAAAACCTAAAGATCTTATGGATACAGGTAGTGTTTTCATCAGTGCTGATGATCTAAGGCACTAGAAGAAAAAGATAACTTTGGGAAGTGAACAACAGCTGCTTAAGAAGATGGCACTTGAGGACAGATTTTGGATTTCTGGACCACAGCTTACAATGTAGGAATGGTGGATGGAGAAAATAAAAGTTACATATTTACATACATATCTATATCTATATATTATATGTGTGTGCATATACATATATATTTACCTAGATTTTTTTTCAAATCTTATAAAAAGGATTTTTTTTCCTTGATTCAAGATTTAAATTTAATTGGGAAATATTTAACAAAATAAATAAAAATACAACAGAACATAGATAATATTAACATACAGTTTTCTAAGTCAATATGAAGCCAGTGGAGATCCTTACATATCCTTTACATATGGTTTAACTACTAAAAATAGTATGCTTTGATCTGCATTCAGATTCCATAGTTATTTCTTTGGATATGGATAGCATTTTCCCTCGAGTCTTTTTTTTTAACATTTGTTTTTAAAGCTTTGGGTTCCAAATTCTCTCCCTTCCTCTCTCCCCACCACCCACTTTGAGATGGCAAGCATCTCGATACAGGTTATACATGTGTAGTCATGCAAAACACTTCCATAGTGGTCATGTTGTGAAAAACTAACTATATTTCCCTTCATCCTATCCCACCCCCTGTTTATTCTATTCTCCCTTTTGACCCTGTTCCTCCTCAGAAGTGTTTGCTTCTGATTACCCTCTCCCCAAATCTGTCCTCTTTTCTATCATCCCCCCATCTTATCCCCATCTCCCCTATTTTCCTGTAGGGTAAGATAGATTTCCATAACCAATTGAGTGTGTATGTTATTCACTCCTTAACCCAAACCTGATGAGAATAAGATTCACTCATTCTCTCTCACCTTTACCTACTTCCCCTCCACTGTAAAAACTTTTTCTTGTCTGTTTTATGTGGGATAATTTACCCCACTCTTTTTTTTTAATCTTTTTTTTTTTGGCCTAGGCAATGGGGTTAAGTGACTTGCCCAGAGTCACACAACTAGTAAGTGCTATGTGTCTGAGGCCGAATTTGAACTCAGGTCCTCCTGAATCCAGGGCCAGTGCTCTATCCACTGTACCACCTAGCTGCTCCAATTTACCCCATTCTACTTCTCACTTTCTCCTTCTCCCAGTATAATCTTTTACCCCTTAATTTTATTTTTTTAGATATCACCCCTTTATCTTCAACTCACCCTGTTTCCTCTCTCTCTCACTCCCTCTCTCTCTCTATATATATACATATATATATATATATATACACATACATACATACATACATATACATACATATACATTTTTTTCCTCCAACTACCCTAATACTGACAAAGGTCTCATGGGTTACAAATATCATCTTGCAGGAAAGTAAACAGTTCAACTTTAATAAGTCCCTTATGATTTCTCTTTCCTGTTTATCTTGTCATGCTTCTCTTGAGTCTTATATTGGAAAGTCAAATTTTCTATTCAGCTCTGGTCTTTTCATCAAGAATGCTTTAAAATGCTCTATTTCACTGAATGTCCATTTTTTCCCCCCTGAAGGATTATACTCAGGTGATTCTTGGTTGTAATCCTATCTCCTTTGCCATCCAGAATATCATATTCCAAGCCCACTGGCTCAGTGAATAGATTATCAGGCCTGGAATCAGGTAGACTCATCTTCCTGAGTTCAAATCTGGCCTCAGGTACTTACTAGTTGTATGACCCGGGGCAAGTCACTTAACCTGTTTGCCTCAGCTTCCTCATCTATAAAATGATCTGAAGAAGGAATGGCAAACCACTCCAGTATCTCTGCCAAGAAAACCCATTTGGGGTCAAGAAAAGTCAGACATGACTGAAAAACAACTGAACATACAATGTTAACATGTGGTTTTGTAGGCCAGTAGGTGGTCTACCAGGATCCTTATGTATGGTTCATGGCCCTTTTTCTATTTGAGTCTGATATCACTGGTCTGAAGAAAGTCAAAGATCCTGATTTTTTTAAAGATGAAAATTTTTCTTTTGTTTTATTGATGACTTTTTATACCACAGTCACATATCGAAATATTGGCACTACCCACCACCACTTTCAACATCGTTTCCTTTTAACATAGGTAAGGACTTCTTTTGCTTGGCCACAGATAGCAGAATTAGGAAAAAAAAATGGGTGGAAATAGCTAATAGGAAAGTTTGGTCTTGATAAGGGTAAACTTCCTAATAATTAGAACTATTCAAAAGTGAAATGGACTGCTTTTATAGATAAGGGTTTTGATAGGAGCTAGGTAGACAGCAGATAGAGTGCTGGGCCTGGAGTCAGGAAGACCTGAGTTCAAATTCAGTCTCAGATACTTAGTAGCTATGGGACTCTGGGCAAATCTCTTAATTTGTTTGCCTAAAATTCCTCAATTGCTGTCAGATGATCAAAAAATATTAACAGTTAGTTTTCAGTTAAGTAATCAAAATTATCTATAGCCACATGAAAAAATTCTCTAAATCACTATTGATTGGAGAAGTTCAAATTAAAACAACTCTGAGGTACCACCTCACACCTATTAGATTGGCTAATAAGACAGAAAAGGAAAATGACAAATGTTGGAGGGGATGTGGGAAAATTGAGACACTACACTGTTGGTGGAGTTGTGAACTGATTCAACCCTTATGTAGAGCAGTTTGGAACTATGCCCAAATATTTATAGTAGATCTTTTCTGGTAGCAAAGAAATGGAAATTGAGGGGATGCCCATCAAGTGGGGAATAGCTGAACAAGTTGAGGTATATGATTGTGACGGACAATATATATTATGCTGTAAGAAACAATGAGCCAGGTGCTCTCAGAAAAAGCTGGAAAGACTTATGTGAACTGATGTAGAGTGAAATGAGTAGAACTAGGAGAACATTGTACATAGTAACAGCAATATTGTAAGATGATCAACTGTGACTTAGCTGTTCTCAGCACTACAATGATCGGAAGGATTTATGATGAAAAAAGCTATCCATCCCCAGAGGAAGAACTGATGGAGTCTGAATGCAGAAGGAAGCATACTTTTTTTTTTTTTACTTTATTTACTTTATTTTTTTTTTTGCTTTATTTTTCTTGGGTTTTTATCTTGGTCTATATTTTCTTTTACAACGTGACTGATATGGAAATATGTTTGGTATGACTACACATGTATAACTTAAATTCCTTGCCTTCTCAATGAGGGGGTGGGGAGAGAAGGAGAGAATTTGGAACTCAATTTTAAAAACAAATGTTGAAATTTGTTTTTACATGTAATTGGGGGAAAATAAAATGCTAAATTTTAAATAATAAAAAATAAATAAAATTTCCTCAATTGCAAAATTGGGATAATAATAGCATCTGCTCTCAGGATTGTTGTAAGGATGAAATGAGACATTTGTAAAGTGCTTTGCTCTGCTCCTAGAACATGGTAGTTGCATAATAAATGCCTGTTTCCTTCCTTTCCTTGTCAAGTATTTTAGATGGATTAAATGGTCCCTAAGGTCTCTTCTAACTCACAGTATGTGATACTGAAGAGAGCATAGTGTGATTACCTAGGGAATTCTGTGTGAAAGTGGATTTGAAGGTTCTATGTGGGATTGGGGAGACAGTGAGTCAGGGCATGTTGGGGAAAGTGCTGAAATGAACTGGATTTGATCTAAACAAATATATGGGGACATTTGCCATGGGGGAGAGGAAAGGGAAACCGGCACTGAAAAGAAGAGACCATCCCTACCCTCTATACTTCTCTGCAATATCTATTAGCATGGTGTGAGGTAGGATGAAAAAACAAAATCGCTTAGATATAGCTTTGTACCAAAAATCCAAATCGTAAGCTTAAGCTTCTTCCAACTTCTGTTCAGGAAAAGATTGCCAGAAGACATATGGGGAGGACATAGCATGATGTAGGGATTCAAGAACCACAACAACATCCATTTTCTGATAGTTTTATGTCAAAATACTCTTTAGCAAAATATCTAACAGCACTACTTCTTAGGAGATAAAGAATATAAAAATGTTACTTGGAACAATAGTTGAAATAAAAATGGGAATGTAGGCTCACTAACTCAGTTTTCAATGCAGACAGTATCTAAAGAAATCACTTATTACCTCAGAATCTTAAGATATAAGATGTCCCAAAAATTTTAATGCAATTTTAAGCTTTAATAACTCCAGAATATAAATCCTGTCATCTTTACCCAAAAAAATCACTTAAACATGTAATTCTTTTAATACTTTTATACTTTAGCTTTGTGAATTTTGAAAAATAATTTTTAATTTTCACTTCCTCTTAAGGCTAGGATTACAAATGCATTTCTTTCAGGCACTATGCAAGAGCTGATGAAAGTTTTTACAGAGTTTGAAAGTCTGCTATAGCCATGTACAGCACAAGGTGGTCATGTTAAATTTTAACAAAAATATCAATATTTTAAATTTTTAAATAATTAACCTTTCAATTTTTTTTGTAAACTTGTAGCATTTGTACTTCTGAAGTTATTAAAACTCAAAGCTGCACTAAGCCTTTTGGGACATCCTAGATGCCCTAGTTTAGAACTCTACCCAAGTGAGAAATGTTTTGCACATTAGCTTGGGTTCGAGTGTTGTTTCAACCATGTTCTTGACTCTTACTGGGGTTTGTATTTAAAGCCTGCCAGGTTAAGAGAACTTGGGCAGGTTATTTAACTTCCATGGTTTTATCTGTCAAATGAGGGAATTGGAGTAGACGATCACCAAGGTCTCTTCCAAATCTAAATCTAGAATGTAAAGCTGTTTCCCCAAGATGGCCCTTGTTCTATGACAGCATTACTCCCTATTTGAGAGAAAATGACCTGAGGCTGAAAGTGTTTTATGGCCTTATGGTACATGTTTAGCTTGTTACTAGGGTCGTCCATATACTAGTGTTTGATAGGTTAGGCTGACATTTTACCCCAAAATTGAGTTATATCTTTCCTATGTGTGGTTTTATAGCTGGTTAATTTTCCAATTTGGAAAACCTACTTCTGAGATCCTTGCAACTACTTTACAATTTGCTCTTCTTCCTCCATTTGGGCTTCTGTACTGCTTTAAAGATTCTTTTGTCTATAATGTAATTTGTTTACCAACCCTTTTATAAGTCACCTTGAAGGTCAATTTTAACTGGTTGTTGCTGATGGCAACTGTTTTAAGCCTGTCTGTTTTAAACATAGTGCTTTAATACTCTCTGTATGTTGAAAAAATATTTGGCACTTTCCATCGAAAATAGTAGAGCAAGGTGAAAAAGGCCAAACTTCTTATGTATTCCTGAAAAATGCATTAAATAGAAATACCAAAGAAAAGGGGAAAGCCTGCTAAAATTTACATGAGAGTTCTTAAAAGGCTGCCAAAATAGATTGAAAATATTAATCAGTTAAAACAGAATAGTTTTATTTATTAACTTAGCTTTGTCCACCACTTCCTACGGTAGCAAGGAGTTTTCCATATACACAAATCCCCCAAATATAATACCTCTAAATTTGATACTACAAGTAAGGTCTAATCAAAACCCACACCATGGAAGCCACATCTAGGTGTGCAAGTCAGACCTGCTTATGTGAGAGCAAGTTGGAGGAGTGAACCAAATCTAATGAGAACTAGGGATGTTTTAAGTTCCCAGAGATAGATCAACATCACAATTATATTCAAACTCCCTCAGAAGCCTAGGGTAACTCTATCGATGGGAAATACACTCCCTTATTCACCACCCTATCCAATGAGTTTTAATGTCTGTATAACCATTCATAAAGGATACTTTTAGATCTTAAATCTAACCATTTTCATGATAATATGGCAAAAGCAATATTATAGACATCAATGTAGCAAAACAAATACGTAAGAAAACAATACATCACAACACTCAGAAAAACCCAGATCACATTCTTCTACTAATGTATTTAGACATGGTGAAAATTGAACACACATGACTGCTTCTCTGCTCGCTGCTTGACCATTTAATCCTCTCCATTTTTCATCTAGGGAAATCTTCTTCTCTACTTGAATACAGTTTTTGCAAGCTCTTCCAATTAACTATCACCCTTAAAAAAAACATATAGGAAGTGTGGGCTCTTAATGTGAATATTTCCCTTTAAGCCAGAGTTGTGAAATTCAAACTGACCTCCAGGCTATACAGACCAGTCCAGGCAGTTATTCAGTCACTTGCATGCTGCTCTGTTTTTATCAGAAGGAATTTACATCATCACAGCTCAAGATGACTTTTTAAGACTGCTCCCCAGGGTTTCCTCACAGTTGCAAAGCACCCTCTGCTTTTCCTTCTCAAGAAAGAGGTGTCAGCAGAGAGCATTAAGCCCTTATAAAAAAAACTTCACTTTTCTCTAACTCTAGGTGGTGCTAGAGGGCAATAGCTGTCAGTGAAACTCTTGACCAATGAAGTCATTTATCTTTTGGAATAATAATGAATTTCAGCTGAAGCCTTCTCTCAGATGACTGCTTCTTACTGCCATGCTGCAGGGTGAGCAGTTTATGAGCACTGCCCCACCTTCCATTTTTCCTTCTCAAGCTTTTCTTCCTTTCTTGCTGTCCTACCACTGATCTTGCTGTGTTTGCTTTTCCATCCCACCCTGCTGATTCTCAACCAGTGCTCAAGTTTCTGTTGGAGGCTGTTCACAGACAAAAGAACGGAGAGGAAACTGATTAATAATAATTGCAATAATTTATATAGCACCTACCACATGGCAGGCATATGCTAACCACTTTGCAGATCTTTATGACAAATATAAGTTGTTATTATGGTTAATATGCCCTCTTTCAATTGAACCATTCTCACTTCTAACTGGTTTGGGTGAACTGGGCAGAAGCAGCTTACTAGGATGTACTCTGAACAGCCCTGACTCCAAATATATTATATTTGTAATCTTTCCTCTTCTGTCACTATTATCACCATCACTATCTCCTCTCCCATCCCCAAACATAGGTAGGAGCTGAAATCAACTTCATTTAGCACTATTTACTTCAAAGAGAAGCTATGAGAGCCATCCTTCAATTATCCACCCCATTCTTTTGTCTTCTTTCCTATACCCCCAGGCTTATTGGATATGACTTTCCTTCTGTGATTCAGTCAAATTGGCCTTCTCCTGGTTCCTCACACAGGACACAACACCATCTCTCCCCATGCCTTTGCACTGTTTTACCTACAAGTCCAGACTGCATTCCTCCCTTACCTCTGCCTCACAGAATCACTCTTCAAGATACTACTCATGGGAGCCAAGGAGGGCACAGTACAGGCTGCAAGCCAGTCAAATTCTTCCAACATGTCTGTCTTTAAAATAATGTCTTAAGTCAAATTTTGGAGCAGCAGAGCCAACCAAAGGTCAAGGTGATTGATATTATCAATAGCTTGGAGAGCTGGTTTGAAAATCCACCCTTCTCTGATTTTTCCCTACAACATGGTTTCTTAAGAGTGCCATGGTCTTCCTCTTCTTCTTTTTTTTAAACATTATGCCTCTGTCAAGGCCTACTTAGAGCCCTGTCCTTAGCTTAGAGCACCCTAGGGTGTTTCTTTAGCAGTTATGACAAGGAGATTTGGAATCTTAATCCCTTTGTAGTCACCATAAGTGTTATAGTGGAATAAAATACTGAGTAGTTGCATCCAGATAACAGTTTATTTAGGAATGCATGTGGTTGCAGAAACAAATCATGTCCAAGGCTTTTGGTGGCCTAGGACCCTGACCATTGGTTTCTTCATAGCTAATATACAATTTGGAGAGAGTGAAAAATAGTAAAAACAGTATTATAGGAATTGAGACTCCTGGTTTCTTATTGGTGGAGAGGATTGGGAGACACTGAGGTTAGAGGAAGGTGGATGGTATTGTGATATTCCTTAAATTGAATAACAGTTGGAAGGTGAAGTAATCTTGTGATTTCTCCAAAATTAGATGACTTCCAAGAAGTTGAAACTTAACTTCACAAAATGGTGGATAAGGGCAAAATGTAATATATCCTCTTCATCTCAAAATTCCTTCACATACTTCATACTCTCCTTTTCTTCAGTCTTTGATGTGGGGGTGACCCTGCTCTTCTCCAAGGTCAACTCTTCTATGTATTTCCTTGGTCCCATACCTTTCCTTCTCCAGCAGAATGCTGCTCTTAATCATTCTCTTCTCTAGTATTCAATCTCTCCCTTTCTATTGACTCCTTCCCTATTGCTTTCAACATGTCCAAATCTCCCTGTACTCACAAATTATCATGCTATAACTTTCTTCCCTTTCTCAGCCAAATTTGCAGGGGGGAAAACAAAACAAAACAAAACTATTTGCTTGTTGCCCCCATTTCTTTCAATATTCAACCCTTTGGAGAAGATACTTTTAATTGGATTATAAAGTTGGAAGCCATATTTCAAAGTTACCAAGGATTCCTTAATTGCCAAATCCAGTGCTGTTGTTCAGTCATTCAGTCGTGTCCAACTCCCACCCCTTGGACCATCATGCACCAGGGCCTTCTATCCTCTATTATCTCTCTAAGTCTGTTCAAGTTTGTGTTCATTGTTCCTATGACACTACCTACCCATCTTGTCCTCTGCCTTCCCCTTTTCCCTTTGCATTAAATCCTTCCCAGCATCAGGGTCTTTTCCAATGAGTCCTATCTTCTTATCGTGTGGCCAAAGTATTTAAGTTTCAGCTTCAGTATTTGACCTTCCAGTGAATAATCTGAATAAATTTCTTTAAGTACTGACTGATTTGATCTTGCTGTCCAAGGGATTCTCAAAAGTCTTCTCCACCACCACAATTTGAAAGCATTGATTCTGCAGCACTCACCTTTCCTTATATAGTCCAACTCTCACAGCCATACATTGCTACTGGAAAAACTATGACTTTGACTATACAGACCTTTGTTGGCAAGGTGATGTCTCTGCTTTCTAGTATGCTGTCCAGATTTGCCATAGCTTTCCTTTCAAAGAACAAGCATCTTTTACTTTCATGGCTGCAGTTGCCATCTGCAGTTATCTTTGAGCC
Organism: Vombatus ursinus; assembly: GCF_900497805.2. Taxonomy (NCBI): domain Eukaryota; kingdom Metazoa; phylum Chordata; class Mammalia; order Diprotodontia; family Vombatidae; genus Vombatus; species Vombatus ursinus. Next base: position 2,973,735 of record NW_020947122.1, read on the forward strand.
CAAGAATATACAATCCTAACGCTGCTTCCATTTCTTCACCCTCTATTTGTACCAGGAAGTGATAGGGGCAGTTGCCAAGATGTTAGTTTGCTTTTTCTTTTTATGTTGAGCCTTAAACCAGTATATTTCAAGCCCTTTACTCCTTTAAGGAAAAGCTGTTAAATCTTGTGTTAATCCTGATCATGGTTCTACAATATTTGAATTATTTCTTTCTGGCTGCTTGCGATATTTCTCCTTGACCTGAGAGCTCTGGAATTTGGCTATAATATTCCTGGAAATTTTCATTTTGGGGTGTTTTTCAGGATATGATCAGTGAATTCTTTTAATTTCTACTTTATCCTGTTCTAGGATGTCAGAGCAGTTTTCCTTGATCATTTCTTGAAATAAGATGTCTAGGCTCTTTCTAGTATTGCTATTATTATTATTATCATTATGGCTTTCAGGCAGCCCAATAATTTAAAAAAAAAAAAAAACAAAACCTCTCCTGGATCTATTTTTCAGGTCAGTTGTTTTTCCAATGAGATATTTCACATTTTCTTCTATTTTTGGGGGGGAGGGGGCTAGGCAATGGGGTTAAGTGACTCACCCAGGGTCACACAGCTAGTAAGTATTATGTGTCTGAGGCCGGTTTTGAACTCAGGTCCTCCTGAATCCAGGACCAGTGCTCTATCCACTGCCACCTAGCTGCCTCCATTTTCTTCTGTTTTTACAATTCTTTTAATTTTGTTTTATTATTTCTTAATGTCTTATGAAGTCATTAGCTTCCACTTACCCAATTTTAAGTTTAAAGGAATTATTTTCTTCAGTGAACTTTTCTACCTCCTTTTCCATTTGGCCAGTTTTACTTTTCAAGGAGTTCTTTTCTTCAGTGAATTTTTGTTCATCTTTTTCCACTTGGCCAATTCTTCTTTTTAAGACATACTTCTCCTCAGTGGATTTTTGTGCCTTATTTACCATTTGGCTTGTTTTGTTTTTTAAGGTATTATTTTCTTCAATTTTTGTGCCTTTTAAAAAAATATTTATTTAGTATTTTATTTTCCCTAGTTACATATAAAAAACAATTTTTACATTTTTTTTAAAACCTTGAGGTCCAAATTCTCTCCCTTCCTCCCTCCCCAGTCCCCCTCATTGAGAAGTCAAGCAATTTGATATAAGTTACATATGTGTAGTCATACAAAACACTTCCATGATAGTCATGTTGTGAAAGAAAATATAGACAAAAAAAATCCTCAAGAAATATAAAGAAAGCAAATGAAGTATGCTTCAATCTGTATTCAGACACCATCAGTTCTTTCTCTAGGAATGGATAGCATTTTTCATAAGTCCTTCAGAGTTGTCTTAGATCATTGTATTGCTGAGAATAGCTAAGTCATTCACAGCTGACCATCTTACAATATTGCTGTTACTTTGTACACAATACATTTCACTCTGCATCAGTTTATGTAAGTCTTTCCAGGATTTTCTGAGAGCATCTGTTCATAATTTTTTATACCACAACAGTATTCCATCATAATCACATACCACAACCTGTTCAGCCATTCCCAATTGATAGGTATCCCCTCCCTCAATTTCCAATTCTTTGCCATGAGAAAAAAGCTGCTATAAATATTTTTTGTACATATAGATACTTTTCCTTTTTTGCTTTTTATCTCTTTTGGGATACAGACCTAGTAGTGGTATTGCTAGGTCAAAGAGTATGCATGTGTTATAACCCTTTGGGCATAGTTCCAAATTGCTCTACAGAATGGTTGAATCAGTTCATAACTCCATCAACAGGGCATTAATGTCCCACTTTCCCCACATCCCTTCCAACATTTGTCATTTTTCTTTTCTGTCCCATTAACCCATCTAATAGGTTTGAGGCAGTACCTCAGAACTGCTTCAATTTGCATTTCTCCAATCAATGGTGAGTTAGAGCATTTTTGGTTTTTTTTTATATGGCCATAGATAGCTTTGAGTACTTCATCTGCAAACTTCATATCTTTTGATCATTTATCAGTTGGGGAATGGCTCTCATTTTTATAAATTTGACTCTTTTCTATATGTTTAAGAAATGAGGTCTTTATCAGAGAAAATTGCTTTAAAAATTTTTAGAGTTACTTTTGCTAAATGTATTTCCCTCCATCCTATTCCTTCCCCTGTTTATTCTATTCTCTCTCTCCTTTCACCCCATCCCTCTCAAAAGTGTTTTGTTTCTGACTACCCCCACCCCCAGTCTGCCATCCCTTCTATCACATACCCCCCTTCTCTTATCCCCATCCCCTTCTATTTTCCTGTATGGGTAAGATAGATTTCTATACCTGAGTGTGTATGGTACCCCTTCTTTGAGTCAATTCTGATGAGAGTAAGGTTCACTCACTCAGCACCCCCTCTCCCTCCTCTTCTCCTCCAAAGTAAAAGTTTTTTCTTGCCTCTTTTATGTGAGATAATTTACCGCATTCTACCTGTCCCTTTCCCTTTTTCCCACTACATTCCTCTCTCATCCCTTAATTTTATTTTTTTTTAGATATCATCCCTTCACATTCAACTCACACCTGTGCCCTCTGTCTATACATACTCATTCTAACTGCCCTAATAATGAGAAAGTTCTTATAAGTTACAAGTATCATTTTCCCATGTAGGAATATAAACAATTTAACCTTATGAAGTCTCTTATGATTTCCCTTTCCTATTTACCTTTTTATGCTTCTCTTGAGTCTTATATTTGAAAATTAAATTTTCTATTCAGCTCTGGTCTTTTCAACAAGAATGTTTGAAAGGCTTCTATCTCATTGAATGTCTATTTCCCCCCCGAAGGATTATATTCAGTATTGCTGGGTACCAGGTGATTTGTGGTTGTAATCCTAGCTCTTTTGCCCTCTGGAACATCATATTCCAAGCCCTCTGATCCTCTAATGTAGAAGCTGCTAAATTTTGTATTGGAGCTGCTGGTGGTGGTGCTTGCTTTCACAGTAAAGTGGTAGGGTATTGTTGGCATGTAATTAGTGTGTTATTGCTGGCTTTCACATTAAAGTGTTAGCATGTTATTGATGTGTATTAGCGTGTTGTGGATTTCGACAAAGTCATATTTGTGAGTAATTGGCATTTTGTTGGCAAGTAATTGGTGTTTTGCTAATTTTGAAGGTGGTACCGCTGGTGCTAGAGCTGCTGGTGCTGGAACTGCTTCTGGTGGCTTGCAATATTTTCTCCTTGACCTGGGAACTCTGGAATTTGGATATGATATTCCTAAGAGTTTTCATTTTGGGATCTCTTCAGGTGATCGACAGATTCTTTCAATTTCTATTTTACTTTCTGTTTCTAGAATAACAGGACAGTTTTACTTGATAATTTCTTGAAAGATGATGTCTAGGCTCTTTTTTTGATCGTGGCTTTCAGGTAGTCCAATAATGTAAAACTATTTCTCCTGGATCTATTTTCCAGGTCAGTTACTTTTCCAATGAGATATTCCTCATTGTCTTCTATTTTTTTTTCATTATTTTGGTTTTATTTTATTGTTTCTTCATTTTTCATGTAGTCATTAGCTTCCATTTGCTCAATTCTAATTTTTAAGGAATTATTTTCTTCAGTGAGCTTTTGCACCTCCTTTTTTATTTGGCCAATTCTACTTTTTGGGGAGTTTTTTCCTTCAGTGAATTTTTGTGCCTCTTTTTCCATTTGGACAATTTTGTTTTTTAAGACATTCTTCTCATTAGCTTTTTATACCTCTCTTACTATTTGGCCTAGTCTGTTTTTTAAGGTGTTATTTTCCTCAGTATTTTTTTGTGTGTCTCCTTTATCAAGGTATTGACACATTTTCATGATCTTCTTGCATCACTCTCATTTCTCTTCCCAATTTTTCCTTTACCTCTCCCACTTTATTTTCAAAATCCCTTTTGAGTTCTTCTGTGGCCTGAGACTAATTCATATATTTTTGGAGGCTTTGGATGTAGGAGCTTTGACTTTGTTATCTTCTTCTGAGTGTGTGTTTTGATCTTCCTTGTCACCACTGTAACTTTTGATGGTCAGAATTTTTTTCTGCTCTTAACTCTTTTTCCCAGTTTCCTCATTTTACTTAACTCTTAACTCTTTGTTAAATTAGGGCTCTGCTTCCAGGGTGGAGGGTGCACTGTCCCAAGTGTCAGGGGTTTTGTGCAGCTGTTTTCATAGATATTTCTAGGGATCTATAAGTTTTGAGTTCTTCCAAGGTGGGATGATCTAAGGAAAGGTGCTTACTTCTCTCCTGGCCTATGCTCTCATCTGTGAGTAACCACAAACACTCTTTTTTGCCCTGGAACTGTGACAAGGGTCCCTGATCCAGTGTGGTGGCAAACTGGGGTGTGCTAGTGTTTCTCCTCAATCTGGGACTGCCACCCAAGACTGTGACCTTGATCTGAGTATGGGCAAAGCAACAGAGTCATGCCTCAGTGTTAGCAAGAAGGCCCCCGTAATTTTCTGACCAGCCTATGGACTGAGAGCTCCAGAAGCAGCTGCTGCTGATTCAGTGGCTCCCAAGGCCTGCTTCTGGTTTGTTGGGGCTAGGTCTACGCTGGTGCAGCCTGTGCTAGACTGTGTTCTAGACCTTTCCTGCTGACTTTCTAAGTTGTCTTTGGCATCTGTGGGCTGAGAGGTCTGGAAACTACCACTGCTTCCACTGATTCAGTCAAGCCCAAAGCCTGCTCTGGGTTTGCTGGGGCCTGGTCTGTGAGGGCACAGCCTGGGCTGGATCGTGCACCTCTCACACTGGTGCAACAGACCTTTCCTGCCAACCTTCTAAGTTTTCTTGGGCTGGAACATTTTTTCACTCTGCTTTTTTATGGGTTCTGACACTCTAGAATTTGTTTAGAGTCATTATTTAAAAGCATTTGGAGGGTTTTGGGTGAAAGCTCAGACAAGGCCCTGCCTTTACTCCACCATCTTGGCTCCATCTCCCCCACAAAGTCTTTTTGTGCCTTCTTTACCAAGCTGTTGACTCTTTTCATGATTGTCTTGCATCACTCTCTTTTCTTTTCCCAATTTTGCCTCTGCCTCTCTTATTTGATTTTCCAAATCCTTATTGAGCTCTTCCAGGAATTCTTTTTTGAGGGTCTGAGACTATTCACATTTTTCTTTGAGGCTTTGCATGTAGCTCCTTTGACTTTTTTATCTTATTCTGAATTTGTCTTACCATAGTAACTTTCTATGGTCAGGTTCTTTTTCATTGTTTGCTCATTTTTTCTAGCTTATTTCTTGACTTTTAGCCTTATGTTTAAGTTGACCTCTGCTCTTGGGGCGGAAACGAAACTATCCCAAGCTTTAGGCCTTTTTTGGCCTTCCCCAAGTTAGTATAAGATAAAAAGGGTTCCAGAATTTGGCCCCAAAACAGAGACTTTCATTTGTGTGCACTGATTTTTTTTTAAAGGAATTTTGTTAGCAATGCTTTTCTTTTTGTCTTGTCACATTATCTACATTTGAAAGTCAACTAGCACTTTCCTTTGGCCATATCAGCCCAAAGAGAGAGAGTAAAGAAGGAAAAAAAAAAACTTTCTGGCCAAGTTAGGGAGCCAGACAATAGAAATACAGATAAGAGAGATGAGGATCTTTCTCCCAATCTGCAGAAATTTATGACATCCTAAACTAATCAGAGACTAAAATGTAAGTTCTCTACTGTGGATTTCCAAATTATAGTTTGAATAATTTTATAAATGCTGAAATGTTTTAGTGAGTTTTAACTCTCTGTGGAATTTGTTTTAAGGAAAAGCTGGGAAAGTTGCAAAGAAACAACACTTAGATCTCTTATCACTCTTTGCCTGGAAAGTGACATATCCATTGTTTTTGTTCAGGGGGAAAGTAATTTCATTGATTGGAGAAAAGGGAGCTGAAGCTAGTTTGAAAGTAGTATCAGTGAAATTCCAAAGGGAAGGAAAAAAAAATAGTTTGCAGTTTGAATAGCTGTGGCTGCCTCTTATTAACCCTTTCATGGTTCACAAAAAAAGTTTGTATAAATTAGGAAACAACTAAAAAGTAAATAAATCTTATTAGAATATCCAGATACTTGAGAGTTTTGCAAATTTAAGTTAAGTACACATCAATTTAGAAAGTAATATTTAAATTGGCATGTATGTTTGGAAATTAGAGATTTTGCTATAAGTTATATTAAAGTACTGATGTTAATTGGAGTAGATTTCAAACAAATTTTTAAGAAGAAAATGAGACCCCTACCCATTTTTATGATAGACTATGTAGAAGTGCTAAGCAAATCACATGATGCAGAAATCATCAACTCTGCTTTAGTTAATCAATCCCTGCCAAGAATTAAATGGTATATCTATGGATATATTTATGTGTTTTGCCTAGGTGGCATGAGAAGTGTATAGGCAACTCAAAAGCATCACCACAGATGTATATGACAGAAAGAACAAAGGAAGGAAAAATCTGAACTACCCTGCACCCAAAGGGGATTAAACCTCTAAAAAGTCTTTGTCCTCTACTCTACATCACAAAATCACAGGTTAGAGAAGGGAAAGTCATTTTTGGCTGAATTCCAAAGTTGGTTTGTTTTGAATTTTAAGAACTGTCTTGCTTCTTGCCCATGGAAAGAGAAGTTTATTTAAGGGAACAACCTGAATGTGAGTCAAATTTAATTTCGAAAAATGTTTTGTGTAGCTCCTGTGAATAATATAACAGAACCTAATTGTTTGGGAAAATTAGAAATGTCACCAAAAAGTATTGGATAAGAAGGACATGAGAAATGTTATGTGGTTATTCTTTATGATATGAAAGCTACAGTAATTTATTTGCAACATGGCATTATTTCAAGATGGTATACTCAAATTCTGTCCTTGATGGGTCAATAGAAGAGTATGTTTTAGTTGTTATGTGAGGAATATAAAATCCTCATGGAACATAAGACTTCTACTTTAAATATTTGGCAGTAGACTACCTGAAAATAGCAGGCCCTATAATTTGAAGTCCTGGGAGTACATGACCCTTGGTAAATTTGAGATTTTGATTTTGTAACTACAAATCCAGATTTGATATGGTAGAGGTTTGAACTGAAATAAATTACAATGTAGTTTGGTAGTAAGGCAAAATGCTGAAAGAGCATGGATTGAGGAAAATATGAGTTAAAAATATGGTTTCGGTAAATTTGTTAACTAGTGACCTTAGACAAATTACCTTACTTCTGTTTACCTCAGTTTCCTAATCTGTAAAGGACATAAAACATAGCACCCACCTCACAGGATTGCTGTATGGATTTTGTGGGGTTCTTTTAGTACTTAATTTTAAAAAGTTTCAGAGTTCTGCCTTCTGTGGTATTTCAAAATGTTTAGTTTTTTATTTCTCAGTTGTTAGTTGAATTTCTTAAATATATCAACATAACAATTTGCTAACTTACATCACAGGGCAGTTATAAGCAAAGAAACTGAAGTTTATGAGGCTTAAATCTAAAAGAAAGAATTAAAAAAAAAAGAATGCCAGTCTTAAAAAGTTAAATGATAATGGAGTCAATGCTAATTTAGAAAAGCACTCTTAACCTTTGCTTACATGTCTCCTTTGGTAAATGTTAAATCTTTAACCTGAAGGACTCATTTTACAACTCAGATCTTCATGAATCATAGCAGGTCAGATGGAAAAATTTAAATTCTCTTATGTTTCAAGTAAACTATGGATTTCTCATTTAATGTTCTTCTTATAGCTGTTGTTAATAGAATTATTAACTCCCATCTCCTACAGACTAATCCCATGCGCTGCAGATTAATCCCATTACCTGAAGACTAATGCCAGCACCTGAGAACCTTTGTCTTGTATCACATGTATTGGCTGTGGTTAAGGAGTTTCAAAATCGAGGCAAATGATGTGATCTCAATTCTATGTCATCAATAGCCAATCAGAAGAAGACACACCTATGTGGTTCAAGATTTTGCTTTGTCTTCTCTTTAATTGTTTATAAAGGACCCTCTCAGGCTTCAACTAAGGTCTTTGATACTCAAGAAAGTACACTGACCCAATTTCTTGGTTACTACTAGCCTATTTAATAAATTGATCATGCTTGAAAATGTGTACCTCAGTTTGCCTTAATTTTTACTGTAATAATACCTTTGAGACCACTGACTTTTCTATAAAACTTAGGCTCCTAAGGGAAAAAAAATCATAACAGCTTACATTTACATGGTGACTTAATGTTTGCAAAGGACTTTATAAAAATTGTTTCCTTTGCCTCGTGATGGAAAATGCTATCCACATCCAAAGAAAGAACGATGGAATTTGAATGCAGATCGAAGCATTCTATTTGTTATTTTTTTTCCTCTTCTGTTGAGTTTTGTTTCCTCTTTCTGGTGGTTCCTCCTTTGGTTCTAATTTTTACTTACAACATCACTAACCTGAAAATGTTTAATAAGAATGTATATATATATAGCCTATATCAGATTATGTGTCATCTTAGGGAGGGTGGCGGGGAGGAAGGGGGAGAAAAATTTTAAACTCAAAAGCATATGGAAGTGATTGGTGATCAATCAAAATAAATTAATTAAAAAATTGTCTCCTTTGATTTTCTCATGGACCTTTGGAGGTAGGTACTATTACTAGGTAGGTACATATGGGGAAACTCAAGCAGGAACAGGTTAAGTGATTTGTCAAGGGTCCACAGCATGAAGTAAAAGAGACAGAATTTGAACTCAGGTCTTGGGGATTCAGGGATAGCCCTCTATCCATTGTGCTGCCCAGCAACCTAAAGAAATCATTACAAAAATGAATGACCAACAGACACCAAAATATTTATACCAGGACTCTTTGTGCCAAATAACATTGTGAAAAGAAAAGTGAGTATCAATCAAGTAGGGAATGGCTACAAAAAATTATATTTAGGAATGCCATGAAATATTATGGAGTAAGGAGAAACCTTAAGATTTCAGAAAAAATTCTATCAGTTTTTAGAAGTTTATGCACAGTATAAAATATGCAATGTTTAGTGAGATCTGTGCTGTAGGAAGTGGTCTTCCCACCTTAATTAGATCGATAAGTTTTATCTCCAGCAAGATTTTTCCAATACACACAAAAGTATAAGCTCCTGGTAAAGCCTTCCCACAATCCTTGCTATTATAGCTTCTTTCCAGTGTGAATATTGTGATGTCTAGTGACCTACATCTTCCAGCAAAAGGCAGATCCTCATTGAACACATTCATATGTCTTCTATGCACTATTAATCCTCTGATATAAAGTAAGAGATGATCTCTGGCTGAAGGCCTTCCCACACTGAGTTCATGTAGGGCTTATTCACAAGATAAAATTTCTGATGTCAAAGCTCTGTAGACCATTTGAATGCCTTTGCACATTTGTAACAAGAATATGATTTCTATCTCATGTGAATTCACTGATGGGAAATAAGAGACGACTTTAGCCTGGATGCTTTTCCACATATATTAATGAGGTTTTCCCTCTCATATTGATTCCCTGATGTTCAGTTAGGGAAGAATTTATATTAAAAGCTTTATCACGTTCTAGACAGTCATAAGGTTTCTCTCAAGTGTGGATTCTCTGATGTACATAATGGGAAGAGTGATGAGTAAAAGCTTTACCACACTTGTGACATTCATAAGGCTTCTCTCCCGTGTGGATTCTCTCATGTACAGCAAGACGAACCTTCTGTGAGAAAGTCTTTCCACACTGATTACATTCATAAGGTTTCTCTCCAGTATGGATTCTCTGATGTGTAGCAAGATGAAAGCTCATTCTAAAAGTCTTTCCACACTGATTACATTGATAAGGTTTCTCTCCACTGTGGATTATCTGATGTTTACAAAGAGTGGAGAGGCATCTGAAAGCCTTTCCACATTGATTGCATTCATAAGGTTTCTCTCCAGTGTGGATTCTCTCATGTACAACAAGATTGGGCCTGTGTGCAAAAGCCTTTCCACACTGATTACATTCATAAGGTTTCTCTCCAGTGTGGCTTCTCCTGTGTGCAGTAAGATTGGATTTATTTGTGAAAGTCTTTCTACAGAGATCACATTCATAAAGTTTCTCTCCAGTATGGATTTTCCAATGTAGAATAAGATTAGACCCAAGTCTTAAACCTTTTCCATATTGATTGCATTCATGTTTCTCTGCAGTATGGATTCTCTGATGTTTAGCAAGATCAGCTCTGGATTTATTATATTTAGAATAGTCATTACATGAGGTCATTTTCACCTTTACAGTTGTCTCCTTCATATCAAACCTGGTCTCTGCATCTAATGGAAACAAAAAACAGACACAAATTGATAAACATATGCTCTTCCTTCTATTTGTCATTGTCATTTTTGGTCATGTCTGACTCTTCATGACCCCTTTTTGGGGTTTACTTGGCAAAAAAACTGGAAGGGTTTGCCATTTCATTCTGCAGCTCATTTTACAAATGACGAAACTGAGGCAAACAGGGTTAAGTGACTTGCCCAGTGTCACCTAGGTAGTAAATGTCTGAGGCTTAATTGAACTCAGATCTTTCTGACTCCTATTTGTAATTTCCAACCATTGCTTCCGGTTATGTTCTCTGCAGCCAAACAGCAAGTCCAACCCCCACCCTCCTCCACTACTCCACCCTCCTCCTACCATATTACAGCCTTTCCAATACTTTGAGACAGTTATCTTGTCCCCATCTGGCTTGTCTTTTCTCCAGTTCCAATTATTTGTCATATGGCATGGCCTCAAGGCCCTTTCCCATCTTGGCTGCCCTCTTCTGTCCACTCTCCAACTTATCAATGTGTTTCTTAAAGTGTGGTTCCCAGAGCTGAACCCAGCCCTTTAGATGAGGTCTGATGAGGGCAGAATACATCCAATGGACTCTCACTTCCTTTTTCCCTGAAGCTGTATCTTTTGATGCAGCCCAAGAGCACATTCTCTTTGTTGGCTGCCATACTATGCTGCTCGCTCATGTTTAACTTAAAGTCTGTCCACTGAAAGCCTCAGATCCTTTTCAGAACTATCCATGCCTCCCTCATCTCATACTTGTGAAACTGATTTATTTTTGTACCCAAGTGCAAGACTTCAAATTAATCCCTAGTGAATTTCATCTTTTAGGTCCAAATCTATGTGCTAGCCTAACCAGAGTCCTATGGCTTCTAACATCATCCCTGCCTTTATCCAAGTCATCGATAAAAATGTTAAATAGCAATCCTTGCGGTACTCCAATGGAAGTGTCCTACAAGTTCAGGCTAGCCTTACTCCTAGAAAAGAGGTGAAGGTACTCAAGGTATGACTCTCCACCTTCCAGGGTAGCAGAGATAAGAATAGTTTCGCACACATCCCAACTCCCTAAAAATGAAGCATAGTTTCAACATGAAAAGACAGAAATATAAGGATACAGGGAGGTGGAAAGGAATTCCGTCCTACATCAGAAGCTTGGAGAATGGCCACATCTCACATAGGAGGAAAGGAAGATGGACTATTGTATAGATAGAGGTAAAAAAAATGAAACTAAGGATTTTTCCAAAGAGAATGGAGCAGGATGCTCTGAAAGGAAGCAGCTGTTTATTCTCAATGGAATTATAAAGTAGATGCACAGGCACTGTCAGGTGAGGGATCATTCAGCAAATGCCAGAGGAAGAAGAGAACTGTACCAAAGGATGATGATTCAATGGGAGAACCACTGACTAACCCAATAACAATAGAGCGGTCTCGTCTTCCTGAAGCATGTCTCCATAAACACACAACCTCCCAAAAATTATCCCAGCAGTTGACTAGCTACCTCGGAGAGTTCACATGGGCACAAAGGATACTGACAGAAGGTATTTAGAGAGCCCTACCAAACATTATGAAGCATAATGTTGATTGTCCAGAACGTGAATGTGCTGATATTCTTGAACTGCTTCTAGGTGACAAAGTGGGAGCTTTAGGGGCTTTCTTGGGGCCATACATAACTCAGGGAGTTTGGAAACAACATGGCATCATCAAGGACAAGTTGTGCCAAATTAACTTAAATTCCATTTTTGAAAAGGTTACTGGACTTGTTCACTATGAGAATGCTGTATGCATAGTTTAACCAAATTTTAGCATGATGCTTAATAAAATATTTTGTACTGTCCTTTGGAAGAAAATGGAGAGATGTAGACTAAGTGATAATACAAGCAGATAGATTCAGAATTGATAGAATAGCCAGGCTCAAAGAAGAGACATTAATTAATAGATAACTTTGAAGGAAGTTTCTAGTGGAGTGCTCCTGGGATCTGGGCCTGTACTATAAAATTGATTTGGATAATGATAACAACAATTCCTAGCATTTATATGCCTACTGAGAAGATTAATTCTAGATCATTTTCTTATTGATCCAATTTACAAATAATTGATTTTTTTTCCTGTAACTGCTTAAGTCATGGCTCTTTGTCTCTCAGCTTGGTTCAGAGATTCAGCTGGACTGTAATAGGTTAATTTTAAATATCCAGCTTTCCTGCTAATCATCTGTCTATTCTTGCCTCAAGGAATATAGCTGACCCTAGGGGATGCATATAAATATCAGGGTGTCAGGCCTAATATTTATACACCTCCAAGCTATCCTTCGAGGATGTCTGGTTTGTTATCCAAAAAGGACTGGTCCGTTATCTTTTTGCCTTGCACCTGGATTCCAACAACAAGCACATCTTGGGCACAGCAGGGAAGCTAGCCACCATTACCAAATTTCCATTCAAATACGTTGTTAACTGTGCCTCAGCTCTGTAACCAATTCTGTAGCCCTCAATCCTACATCACCAACCTATTCTGTTCTTTGTTCTGTACTTCCCAAAACCTATAAAAGGGGAACTATCCTTTTGTTTGGTGTCTTTGGTATAAATGGAGACAAGTCATTGACTCATTTATTGACAGGCAGCACACCTATTGATGTTAGCTTGCTCAGAGAATTGCCTCATTTTGTATTTTTGTTAAATTACACTTGCGCCAGGCACTGTGATAAGCACTTTGCAAATATTAGCTCATTCGATCCTCGCAATAATCCTGGGAGGTAGGACTGTTATTATCCTCATTTTACAATTGAAGAAGCTGAGGCAAATAGAATGGAGAACAAGGCCCAGCCTGAATCATGAGTGGGAAATTCAATAAATCACAGTGAGGTATTGTTCCAGACCAGATCAGTGTAGAGAGACAGAGAGGTCTGTGGACACTGGGGAAGGGGTCCAGCCAGGAAGGGCACTGCCAAGAAAGGGTCCCAGATCCAGTGTAAAGGAACTTCAACTTGCGTAGGGTACATGAACAGATGGCATCTGGCAGTCCCATCACTTAACTGCCCAATTTATAGTTGGGAAAATAGGGGACCTGCCCCTAGAGGTGGTAGTTCTAGATCAAATGCTGGCTCCTTGGGTGGGTATTAAGCATAGAACAAATTAAGAAGCAAGCAGCAGCCATACAGTTCTAATTTGAAGTATAGAATACAGTCTCAGGTCCAGCATCCAGTCCAGTCTGAAGCCTGCAGAGGAATAACCAGGGAAGGAATGTAACAAAAGAAGACCCTGCAATTCTGTCACTTTTGACCAGTATAGTTGTCCAACTAGCTTACAGTGACAGAGTACTCTACTGGAAGTTATAATTTCTACCACAAATCACTCTGTTTTCAATGAAATTGCCTATTTTAGATGGCATTCTCAATTCCATTCAAAAATCAAGTAGAACATCACACCTTAGTTTTCACACACACACATACACACACACACACACACACACACACACACACGCTAGTGATGTCACTGAGTCAAAGAGTACTAGTCACATTTTGGGTTTTACACCTTCACCAACAATGAATTAATTAAAAACCTATAATCATTAGTGAAAAACAATAATAATAGCTCACATTAACATGGTGATTTAATGCTTGCAAAGGACTTCATAAATATTGTCTCATTTGATTGTCTCATGGACCCTTGGATGTAGGTACTATTACTATCCCCATTGTACATATGGGGAAACTCAGGCAGGAATAGGTTAAGTGACTTGCCAAGGGTCACACAGCGAGCAAGTATAAGAGACTCAATCTGAACTCAGGTCTTGGGAATTCAGGGACAACCCTCTATCCACTGTGCCACCCAGCAGCCTAAAGAAATCATTACAAGGGGGCAGCTAGATGGTGCAGTGGATAAAGCTCTGGCCTTGGAGTCAGGAGGACCTGAGTTCAAATCTGGCCTCAGAAACTTGACACTTACTACTGTGTGACTTTGGGCAAGTCACTTAACCCTGATTGCCTCACCAAAAAAAAAAAAAAAAAGGAATCATAACAAAAGTAAGTGTCCAAATATACCAGAGGCAGAGCCAGGATAGCAGAGTAGAGACAAGAACTTGCCTAAGCTCTCCCAAATTCTCCTCCTAAAAACTTTGAAATAATACCTCAAAATGAATTCTAGAGCAGCAGAACCAACAAAAGGATTAGGTGAAGCAATTTTCCAGCCCAAGACAACCTAGAGGGTCAACAGGAAAGATCTTTCTCACTGGTGTGAAAGTAAAACACAATCCAGCATAGGCAGGGCCCAGGTAAACCAGCAGCAAGCCTTGCTCTAGCAAGCTAGCTCAGGCCTTGGAGATAACTGATTCAGTAACAGCCACTTCCAGAGCTCTCAGTGCTTGAGAAAAATTTATATCTCTAAACACTTACATCAACAAAATAGAGGAAGAATGCATCAATGAATTGGGTATGCAACTAAAAAAAATAGAAAATGAACAAATTAAAAATCTCCAATTAAACACCAAATTGGAAATCCTGAAAATCAAAGGAGATTAATAAAACTGAAAGAAAACCATTTAACTAATAAATAAAACAAGAAGCTGGTTTTATTAAAAGAAAAACAACAGATAAACCAGTGGTTAATTTGATTTTAAAAAAAGAAAGAGGAAAATCAAATTACAAGTATCAAAACTGAAAAGGGTGAATACACAACCCACAAAAATGAAATTAAAGTAATCATTCAGAGCTATTTTGCCCAATTATATGCCAATAAATCAAACAACCTAAGTGAAATAGATGAATATTTACAAAAATATAAATTGCCTGGATTAACAAAAGAAATAGAATATTTAAATAACCCTATTTTATAAAAATGAAATTGGACAACCCATCAATGAGCTCCCTAAGAAAAATCCCCAGCACCTGATGGATTCACAAGTAAATTCTACCAAACCTTTAAAAAACAGTTAATTCCAATATTATATAAACTATTTGGAAAAATAGGCAAAGTAGAAGAAGTCCTACCAAATTCCATTTACAACATAAAAATTATACTGATACCTAAACCAGAAAGAGGCAAAACAAAAAAAAAGAAAACTATGGACCAATTTCCCTAATGAATATTGATGCAAGAATTCAAAATAAAGTATTAGCAAAGAGGTTATAATATATCACAAAGATCATACACCGTAACCAGGTGGGATTTGTACAGGGAATGTAGGGCTACTTCAGTATCAGGAAAACTATCAGCATAGTACCACCTCAACAATAAAACCAACAGAAATCATATGCTTATCTCAGTAGAGGGAGAAAAATCTTTTGACAAAATACAACACTCATTCCTATTAAGAACACTAGAAAGCATAGGAATAAATGGAGGTATCCTTAAAATGATAAGTAGTATCTATCTAAGACCATCAGCAAACATTACCTGTAAAGGGGATAAGCTATAAGCCTTTCCAATAAGATTAGGGGTAAAGCAAGGATGCCCATTATCACCATTATTATTCAACATTGTACCAGAAAGGCTGGCCCTAGCAAGAGGAGAAGAAAAAGAAATTAAAAGCTAGAAGAGGTAATAAGGAAACAAAACTATCATTCTTTGCAGATGATATGATGGTATACTTGGAGAATCCTGGAGAATCCTAGAGAGTCAACTAAAAAACTAGTTGAAATAATTAACAATTTTAGCAAAGTTGCAAGATATAAAACAAACCCACGTAAATTATCAACATTTCTATATATTACCAACAAGCAAAGCAGCAAGAGAAAAAGAGAAATTCCTTTTAAGATAACTGCAGACAATATAAAATACTTTGGAATCTACCTGCCAAGAGAAACCCAAGAGCTACACAAACACAATTACAAAACACTTTTCACACAAATAAAGTCAGATCTAAACAATTGGAAAAATATTCATTGCTCATGGGTAGGCTGAGCCAACATAATAAAAATGACAATTCTACCTAATTTAATCTACTTAACCAGTGCCATACCAACCTACCAAAAATTATCTTATAGAGTTAGAAAAAATCATAAAAAAGTTCATCTGAAAGAGCAAAAGTTCATGAAAATCAAGCGAATCAATAAGACAAAATGTGAAAGAAGGTGGCCTAGCAGTACCAGATCTCAACTGTATTACGAAGTGGTAATTATCAAAACAATCTGGTACTGGCTAAGAAATAGAGTGGTGAATCAGTGGAATAGATTAGGTACACTATACACAATAGTAAGTGATCACAGTAACCTAGTGTTTGATAAACCCAAAGATCCTAGATTTTGGGACAAGAAATAACTATCTGACAAAAACTACTGGGAAAACTGGAAAGCAGTTTGGCAGAAGCAAAGTATAGACTAATATCTAATACTGTACCACAAAATAAGGTCAAAATGGGCACTTGATTTAGACATAGTGATACCATAAGCAAATTAGGGAAGAATGAAATAGTTTCCCTGTCAAATGTACTGATAAGGGAAGAATTTATGACCAAACAAGAAATAGGGAGCATTATGAGTTGTAAAACAGATAATTTTGATTACATTAAATTAAAAAGGTTTTACACAAACAAAACCAATGCAGCCACGATCAGAAGGAAAGAAAGCTGGAAAAATTATTTTATAGCAAATGTCTATAATGAAGGCCTCATTTCTCAAAAATATATAGAGAATTGAATTAAATTTATAATATAAGTCATTCCTCAATTGATCAGTGGGTCAATTGAATAGGGAGCTGTCAGATGAAGAAATTAAAGCTATCTATAGTCATGAGAAAAAAATGCTCTAAATCACCACTGGATAGAAAAATTGGAAATCTAATGGATGCCCATCAATTGGGGAATGACTGAATAAGCTGTGGTATATGATTGTAATGGAATACTATCATACTATAAAAATGATAAGCAGGATACTTTCAGAAAAAGCTAGAAAGACTTTTGTGAACTAACACAAAGTGAAATGAGCAGAACCAGGAGAACATTGTACACAGTGACAGCAATATTGTACAATTATCATCTGTGAATGACTAATTTTCAGCAATATAATGATCCAAGACAATTCCAAAGGACTCATGACGTAAAATGCTACCCACCTATGAAAAAAGAACTGGTGGAGTCTGAATGCATATCTGAGTGTATGATTCTCAAATTCTCTCCCTCTCCCTCCCATCTCTCCTCCTTGAGACAGCAAGCAATTTGATATAGGTTAAACATGCGCAATCATGCAAAACAATTTCCATATTAGTTATGTTGTGAGAGAAAACACAGCCCCCCTCCCCTCAAAATCATGAAAAAATATTTATACCAGGAATTTTTCCCAGGTAACATCATGAAAAACATTGAGTACCAATTAACTTGGGAATGGCTGAAGAATTTTATGCCATAGTGGGGCAGCTAGGTGGCACAACAGAAAGAACACCAGCCCTGGAGTCCAGGAGGATCTGAGTTTAAATCTGGCCTCAGATGAACTAGTTGTGTGACTCTGGGCAAGTCACTTAACCCTGACTGCCTAAAAAAAAAAAAGTTATGCCAATGGAATGCTATGGAATATTACAGAAGAGTAGTGAGAAACCTTAGGATTTCAGAGGACTTAATCCACTTTTAGGCCTTTATATAAGAAATTTGTGATGTCTAATGAGGTCTGTGCTGCAGGAAGAAATGAAGAAATGTTCCCACATTAATTAAATCCATAAGTTTTGTCCTCACCAAGATTTTTCCAATGTACACACATATGTGGGTTCTAGGTAAAGGCCTTCCCATAATTATTGCTTGTGATATCTAGTGACATCCATCTTCCAGCAAAAGGCAAGTCTTCATTGAGCACATTCATAAGTTTTCTCTCTATTATAAATCCTCTGATGTAAAGTAAGAGATGATCTCTGGCTGAAGGCCCTCCCACAATGTGTCCATATTGGGCTTCCAATTCCAAGATGAAATTTCTGATGTCTAACAAGCTCTGTGCTCCATTTGAATGCCTTTACATGTGCATTACAGGGATATGATCTCTATGTTATGTGGATTCTCTGATGGGAAAAAAGGGAAAACTCTAGTCTGAGTGATTTTCCACATTGATTTTATTAATGAAGTATTTCCTCTATTATGGATTCTCTATTGTTTAGTAAGATGAGATTGTACATTAAAAGCGTTACCACATTCTAGACACTCATAAGTTTTCTCTCTAGTGTGGATTCTCTGATGATAAGTAAGACTGGAGCTCCTTGTGAAAGCCTTTCCACATTGATTACATTCATAAGGTTTCTCTCCAGTGTGGATTCTCTGATGTACAACAAGATGGGAACGTCTTCTGAAAGTCTTTCCACATTGATTGCATTTATAAGGTTTCTCTCCAGTGTGGATTCTCTGATGTACAACAAGATTGAAGCTACCTGCAAAAGTCTTTCCACATTGATTACATTCATAAGGTTTCTCTCGAGTGTGGATTATCTGATGTCTAAAAAGATGTGATGTGCAGCTGAAAGTCCTTCCACATTGATTACATTCATAAGGTTTCATTCCACTATGGATTAGCTGGTGTGTATAAAGAGTTGATAGGCATCTGAAAGCCTTCCCACACTGATTACATTCATAAGGTTTCTCTCCAGTATGGATTCTCTGATGTACAACAAGATGGGAGCGCCTTCTGAAAGTCTTTCCACATTGATTACATTCATAAGGTTTCTCTCCAGTGTGGATTCTCTGATGTTCAGCAAGACTGGAGGCCTGTGTAAAAGTCTTTCCACATTGATTACATGTATAAGTTTTCACTACATTGTGGCTTCTCTGATGTCTAAAAAGATGTACTGTGCAGCTGACAGCCTTTCCACATTGATTACATTCATAAGTTTTCTCTCCAATGTGAATTTTCTGATGTCTACGAAGAGTGGAGCGGCATCTGAAAACCTTTCCACATTGATTACATTCATAAGGTTTTTCTCCAGTGTGGATCCTCTGATGTAAACAAAGACTAGAACGTTGTGAGAAAGCCTTTCCACACTGATTACATTCATAAGGTTTCTCACCAGTGTGGATTCTCTGATGTTCAATAAGATTAAAGCTCTTTGTGAAAGTCTTTCCACATTGATTACATTCATAAGGTTTCTCGCCAGTGTGAATTCTCTGATGTCCAACAAGATTGGAGCTCCTTGTGAAAGTCTTTCCACATTGATCACATTCATAAAGTTTCTCTCCAGTATGGATTCTCTGATGTTGAGCAAGGCTGGAGCTCCTTGTGAAAGTCTTTCCACATTGATTACATTCATAAGGTTTCTCTCCAGTATGGATTCTCTGATGTCTAAAAAGATGTGATGGGCAGCTAAAAACCTTTCCACATTGATTACATTTGTAACATTCTCCAGTATGCATTTTCTGATGTGCAGCAAAACTGAAGTGCTGTGTAAAAGTCTTTCCACATTGATTACACTCATAAGGTTTCTCTCTAGTGTGGATTCTTTGATGTGAACAAAGACCAGAGATCTGTGAGAAAGTCTTTCCACATTGAATACACTCATAAGGTTTCTCGCCAGTGTGGATTCTCTGATGTACAACAAGATTGTAGCTAGTTCTGAAAATCTTTCCACATTGATTGCATTCATAAGGTTTCTCTCCAGTATGGATTCTCTGATGAGAAGTAAAACTGGATCTACTTGTGAAAGCCTTTCCACATTGATCACATTCATAAGGTTTCCCTCCACTGTGGATTACCTGATGTTTACAAAGAGTGGAGAGGCATCTGAAAACCTTTCCACATTGATTACATTCATAACGTTTCACTACACTGTGGATTCTCTGATGCCTAAAAAGATGTGATGTGTAGGTGAAAGCTTTTCCACACTGACTACATTCATAAGGTTTCTCTCCAGTGTGGATTCTTTGATGTATGATAAGACTAGAGCGTTGTGTGAAAGTCTTTCCACACTGATTACATTCATAAGATTTCTCTCCAGTGTGGATTCTCTGATGGTTAGCATGAACAGCCCTGTACTGACTATATTGAGAATAGTCATTCCATGAGGTCATTTTCAGCTTTGCAGTTGACTCCTTCACATCAAACCTGGTCTCTGAATCTGAAGAAAGCAAGCAAACATACATACATACTTACACATATGTTATAAATATATTGTCTTCCTTCTGTTCAGAAAAAAATAAACTGAATGATGAGCAACTATGTGGCAGAGTGGATAGAGTGCTGACTCTGGAGTCAGGAGAACCTGAATTCAAATCTGGCCTTAGACATTTACTAGCTGTGTGACTCTGGACAAGTCACTTAGCCCTATATGCCTCAGTTCCTCATCTGGAAAATGAGCTGGAGGAGGAAATGGCAAACTATTCCAGCATCTTTGCCAAAAACAAAACAAAACAAAACAAAAAACAAATGGGGCATGGAGAGTTTGAAATGACAACAACAAAAACTGAATGACATTCAATTTTCCCAGTCAAAAAGAAGAGCTTTAAAACTTATATGGACAGATTCAATCATGTGAAATTGCCCTGATGATCCCTTTCAAATTTTTGTTACTGTTGTTGTTGTAGATGAGATCCCATCATAAGTGCTAAGCCTGGTTTGTTTGTTTGTTTTTTTTTAACTCACCTGAAGCATATTAGATTCTGTTCTGGCCCATCACTTTTTTAGGATAGCCATTATCTTTTTATTTAAAAATTTTTATCTTTGAATGCTACTGTTCACTTAATAAAAAAAAAAACTAAAAACTAAAATCCTTATAATAAACACAATAAAAAACTATGCATTTCCCATGTCCAAAAATATTATTTATCATACTGGACCTTGAAACCACCATTGTTCTGCCAGGAAGTAGACAGCATGCTTCCCTATTAGTCCTCCAGCAACACTTCCTATTTAGGGGACCACGAATACCTTGGGAGTTGGTGATGATGGTCCAAAGAGTTTGAGCTAAAAATTCTTTCATGGTATCTTAAATAATAAATAATTGCCCAATTTTGTTATTAATGCATTTTTTCTCTGGGAAAACAAGTATGTGAATATTTGAAGCATAATCAGTCCCTTTCTGCTGTGATTTCCAAACATTATGATCAGGCATACAAGCTTTTTGGTGTTCATGCAGTGAATGCAGCAAACTGTGACTGATTGCTTCTGACTGTGCAACATATTTTTTCATTTTCTCAACCTGCTATCAAATTGTTTCCAAACCCTCAGACAATCTGGACATTCATGTGAAAATTAATTCCCAATGGATGGTCACAGGCATGCAAAGACCCTCATCTGCTTTTTATCATTGTACCAGAGTACTTCCTTCCTTTACCACTTACCTTGTAATCACATTTCATCAGTGATATAATCATGAGATCAAGATGTTACAAATATTTTTGTTCCTGCAGATCAGATGGCAAACTCCTTGATCATGATCCATGATCATCAGGCATGCACATTACAAGTCATCTTTAAAAAATCATGGATCATCACAAACATTCTATGTAGACAATAAACATTATATTGCCTCTTGTTGAAGTGTCAAGGTTATTTTTTTTTATTTGACCTTATCTTCCTCTTGCATCACTATTCTACTGTGAGGTTGATTTTCAAAGGAACTGTTTGGCTATCTGGGTCAGTCCCTCAGCAGTTTTTGTGACAGAGTAGCCAATGTTCCATGGTAGAAAAAGCCAGTTAAAGAGATCTTCTCTTAAAAAGAATGTTTTATATATAAACATAATTTTTAAAAAATGCAAAAACCAAAGCAATATACACAATTGACTTTTAAGTGCATTATCAATTAATATACTACTTGTCATTAGTCAATTAACAAAATACATTAAGTCACTACAGATCTTGTACATTGTAACTCATGATTCATTTATTGACAGGTTAGGAAACTATTAACAAAAAAATGAATTTCCATATCTCACCAAGAAAGCTTATAAAATTCTCCTCCCATTTCCTACCTCATACATGTGCAAGGGAC
Organism: Vombatus ursinus; assembly: GCF_900497805.2. Lineage (NCBI taxonomy): Eukaryota > Metazoa > Chordata > Mammalia > Diprotodontia > Vombatidae > Vombatus > Vombatus ursinus. Next base: position 2,995,799 of record NW_020947122.1, read on the forward strand.
CATTTCACTGTATTCTGGTTATAAATCAAAATATAATCGGTGGCACAGCAGGTAGAGAGATGGGCCTGAAGTCAGAAAGACTTGAGTTCAAGTCTTGACTTCAGACACTTATTAGCTGTGTGACCCTGGGCAAGTCACTTAACCTCTGTTTGCCTCAGTTTCCTTAAAGGAAAATAGGGATCATAATAGCACCCTACTTCTCAGGGTTGTTAAGAGAATCAAAAGACCTAATTATTTTAAAAAGTTTACCACAGTGCCTGGTAAGGATCCAGAACTCCTCCATTTTGAGAATCACTCCATTTTGTTCACACATAGATGTCTTTACTCTCCCATCAGTGCTTGCAATGCAAGTAACCCAAAATAGGATGTGCCAGGATATCTTGTTTTGCAACCTGTTCTCAGAAACAGCAGAGAGCCCCCACATTCTATTATGCAGAAACCCCAAACCCTGGAACTAGGTACAAGAGTTATTGCACCAGATCATCCTCTAGCCCCAGCAACAAAGACTTTGGCCAATCAACTTTTGCCCCATCCTCCTATCCTGCTCTTCACTCCCTAAAACTTACATAAACCTTGTATACTGTTGATTCACAGAGTCTCTGCCTCTTTGGATCAGACACCCTGCTGGCAATCTCAAGAAATCCTAGTTGGTCCACATTCTGTTTCTCACCCAATCTGTTGTTTGCATTCCTGACATCAATGCTGGCATGTATTTAGTCATATATAAGTGTTAGCTTTAACTGTTATTGTTATTATATTATAAAAATAATTCTTAAAGAAAGCCTAACATGAAATGTTTATAATTATGTTATACTTATTTCATTTTATAAATTTATAATTTTATGTTTAATTTTAAAAATTAGAAGGATAATAAATTTTTATAGTTTATAATATTAGAGTCTAACATAGGTACTAATTTGGAACTTTGGGATGTAAAATGATCAGTATCACTATTGCAAGTACTTAATGCATACATATAAAAGAATATTCTGAGTATTAGATTAAATAATGAGTGGGGATCACAACACTTTTTGTAGTGGTTGTTGAAAATGATTCTAAGAACAAAAAATTTCAGAAAATATTACTCCGTTCTGGTGTCATGGTTGTTCTTTGCATTGATCAGTTTTGTTAAAGTATAAACTATTCTCCTGGTTCTTCTGCTCACTGCTCTCTAAATCAGTTCAGAGAACTCTTCCCAGGTTTCTCTGAAATGGTGCCAGAGTTCTTATGGAACAATAAGGTCCTATTTTATTCTATATTCTATTCTTATTCTATTCTACTTCCTCAGTCATTTGTCAATACATGGTAATTACCTTTGTTTCAATGTTTTTGTAACAAAAATAAACTGCATCTATAATTTTTTGTAGAGCCAATGTGCCTTTTCCCTTTTTCTTTGATCTCTTTAGTTTATAGATCTACTTGTAGTTATCACTGAATCAAAGGATATACAGCTGAATGACTTTGGGGTCATAATTCGAAACTGTATTACAAAATAACATCCCTTCATTTTAAAGCTGTGTGAATCTTTGTGTCAAGGGTTTTTCTTATATACAACATGTTGGGTTCTCCTTTCTAATGCAGTCTGCTATCATCCTCAGTTTTTATCATTTGCATTCATTTATGAAAATTAATTATCTTTTCTCCATCATATCTTCTTATCATCTTTATTCTTTGCCCTTGTCTCCAGCTTTTGAAGGAAAAAAGTAGGTGGGGGAAGGGAATAGGATCAACACTAGTCATCTATAATTGAAATTGCATAATCCCCACCAGTCACCAGACCTTGTCTTCCTTTGATCCCAGTCCCAGGTGACTGGTTGTAACTCCATCTTAAGAAGCTCTTATCTTTTAATCTCTCTTGTTGGAAGCATCCTTTAGGGTAGAAATTTATTTTCTACCACATAAGGCAGCTGAGTGGCCTAATTGATAGGGCAATGGGGCAAGAGTCAGGCAGACTTCAGTTCAAATTCAGTCTCAGAAACTTACTAGCTGCATGACACTTGGAAAATCACAGTATTTCTTTGCCTCAGTTTATCTGTATTCTCTCTTTCATAAAACTTCATTCTCCTCTCTCCTTATATTCATAGTTGCGTCTGTTGAACTTTATGTATTTCCATACCAAAACACTCTCCTTTTCCTGCATCAGCTAGGAGTGAGTTTCATGGTCTGTTATTCTCAAATCATTTGTATAGTAGATTTTGAACTCTTTGACAGAAGGAACTGTCTTCTGCCTTTCATTGTATCCCCAGGGCTTATTAGCCCAATGCCTAGAACATAGTAGGCACATAATCAATGGTTATTGACTAACTGACTGGACCTAGAGCTCATATTAGGCCCTAACCTCTACCTCAATCTCTGGATTCTGGTCTCTCTCCTAGTTGTCAAATGTATGGCTTGTTTCTCTTTCCTATACCTTTTCACTTATAAATAGTTATCTTAGTATAATTCTAACCCTGATGAAACCTGACCAGACCCAGTACAGAAGATAACAATGGCTTCCAGCCTCCTGAACAGTCTCCTGCTACAGAATACCTGGGAGCCTCTCCCTAACCTTAGGGTAGTGGTCACCTCATGAATCTAGCCAATGATTCTCCAAGAATGGGTCAAAGATTGGGCCACAGAAACCAGGAAAATAATGAGATTGATGACTTACGCCTGATTGATTTCCAACTAAGACAGTGGCCTTCACTTCTATTCCCATACTGATGATTGGAGATGGAGAAATCACAGAACCAGGCAGACTAGGTCCAGAACAAATGTAGGTTACATACTCTCAGCTGGGCCCTCACTATGGCAAGGAAATCATCTGCCAACTCACCACAGAGTACTTGCTCCCTCCCATACTCTCTAATCAGAACATAGCCTCATTATTTCACTGAAAAAATGGGACATTTACCTAGAGCTATCTTATCTCCTCCTCATTTCATATATATCTCATACATTCTTTTCCTTCTTCACCCCAGTCTCCCGTGAGGAGGGGGCCCTCCTGCTTGCCAAAGCAAACTCATCTACATACATAAATATTCCTACTCCATCCAATCTTTCCCCCCAGAATATTCCCAATATGATCTTTTCCCACTACTTCTGAATATTTCTCTGTCTACTGGCTCCTGACCAAGTTACACAAATAAAAAAACCCATCTCTCCCAGATCCATTAAAAAAAAATCAATTCACTTGATCCCTGTCTTCCCAAGATATGTCATCCTATATATTACAGCCCTTTTCATGACTAAATAGCTGGAGATGGCCATCTACAATTGGTGTTGCCACTTGCTTTCCTCTTAACTTCTTCAAAACTCTCTGCAGTCTAGCTCCCAATTTCAGTGTTCAATTGAAACACCTCTTTCCAAACTTACCAGTGATCTCCCAGTTCCTAAGACTAAAAGTCTTTTCTTAATCCTCATTCTTCTTGACGTTTTTGCAGTCTCTGATAACTGTTAATCAACCACTTTTCCTTGATACTCTCTTCTCTTCCCTCTAAGGTTCTGGGATGATACACTCTCCTGGTACTCTTCATAACATATCCAAAGCTAAACTTGTTATCTTTTCCCCAATGCTCCCATTTTCTTGCTTTCCTATTACTATCTAGGGCACAACCCTCCCAATCATCCAGGCTCATAACCTACATGTCATTCACTCCTCATTTCCTCTCACTCACACATTCCTGCCCCCTACATTTAATCTACTGCAAAGTCCTGTTGATTGTACTTTTGGAACCTCTCTCAAATACATCCCCTTCTCTCCCAACATTGCCCCTTTCTCAGTTCAGGGTCAATAACCTCACACCTAAGACACTGCAAGAACTGACTAGCTGGGATCAGTACCTCACATCTCTCCCCAGTCCACTCAATTCTCCAACCAGCTGTCAAATTCATCTTTCTAAAGCTCCTGCCTAACCATATCACCCCCTACTCAAAAAACTCTAGTGGCTTCCTATCACCAAGATAAAAGACAGAATCCTCTGTTGGGCTGTTAAAGTACTTCATCATCTGCTCCTCTCTTATCTTCAAGACTTCTTTCACTTTACTTCCACTCCACATTTTGTATTATCCAGTAGAGGCCTCCTTCTGTTCCATGAACAGGACTCTCCATCTCCCAACTCTGTGAGTTTTCCATGGCTGGCCCTCATGCCTAGAATGCTCTCCCTGGCTTCTCTGAAATACAATGTAAAACCTCCTACCTGTAGGATAAGGGAGGCAGGGACTAAGGTAAGGAGGACTGAAAAAGGCTTACTGTAGAAGGTGAGGTTTTACATAGTTGTGTCCATGTTGTCTTTCCCACTAGTCTGTGGGCTCATTGAGAGCAGGGGCTATCCCTTGTATGTCTTTATATTCCCAGTGCTTAGCATATGGCCTGACACATAGTAGGCACTTAATAAATACTTGTTGACCTAAGGCAGGGCTAAGAAAGAATCATATTAGACAGCCTCAGTCCTTTTGAGATAGTTGCAGAAGAGTTCCAGGACCCAAAGTTCCCAGCAAAGACTTTTTCTAGGATCACTGATTTATTACTAGAAGAGAACTAAAAGTCCATGGAATTTAACCCCCTCCTTTTACATATGAGGAAACTGAGACAGAGGGGTACAGTGACCTGACCAGGATCTCACTGCTAAAAAGTGTCTGAAAAACAATTCCAAGTCAGGTATTCCTACCCCAAAGTCTAGCACACCCTTTACTCCAACATGAAGAAGCCTCTTGTGATAACAGCCCAGATACACCAGTTTTCACCTCACTCACCTGAACAGGAGTTCCTCAGTCCTTCTTGCTCAAAATGGGAGATCAAATATTCTCTGGGAACTGGAAGCCCTGGGCATGGGGAACAAGTTAGGGATAAGGATGGAGAGAAACTTGTAATTTAATCATTATTAGGGAAAGGGGGAATGCAAGCAAGGATCTCTAAGTGGTTCCAAGGACTACTCAAAGATAGTTTCCAGGGTGGGTATTGCTAGGAGCTTTGGGGACGAGGCAGGGAGGGGAAGTTCAGGGAGATTCATGTAACCAATCTGGAATCAGAAAATTCCAATTTTGTCTACCTCCCTCATAGAAAGATTGCCTCATTCCATAGCTTCCATTTTCTAGAAATCAGAGTCAGCTGATAGTGCAGAGGAGAGAGCCCTGGAGTCAGGAAGACCTGAGTTCAAATCTGGCCTCAGACACTTAGTAGCTCTGTGCCCATGGGCAAGTCACTTCATCTCTGTTTGCCTCAGTTATCTCAACTATAAAATGGGTATAATAATAGCACCAAAATGAAAAGGTTGTCATAAGAATCAAATGAGATAATATGATAAAGAAAGACCTTAGCACAGTGTCTGGCTCATAGTATTGTATATAAATACTTATTCCCTTCCCTTTCTTTCTTTACATCTATACTAGAATTTGGGGAATGTATAAAAGAATTACAGGGACACAGTTGCTATACTAGTGCTCTAAGAGTAACACCATGAGCAGTGGGCTACAAATTTTTCCTTATTATCCTCATTAACAAAAAGAACATTCCAAAGACAAAACCATTCCCAAAGAAGAAGGATGGCCTTGGGAGGAAAGGGGTTCCTTTCATTGTCCATCTTCAAGAGAAAGCTGCATGATCAGTTTTTAGGGATTTGTAGACAAAATGCACTTCCAGGTAGAAGTTAAACTGCATGATGTCTGAGATTCATTCCAAGTCTGAGATTTAGTACCATGGGCTTGATCCTTGACTTGAAGCTGCCTAGAACCAGAAGGAGAAGCAAAGGAAACTCCCAGATCCCTATAACACAATGCAAAGATCTTTCATAGGAAAACCAGTCAGCAGGAGGATCTTGTCTCTTGGACACAGGAGACTAGCACTTTGGCCTTTCTAAGAATTGATAAATGCCTGAAACTTTGCATACTAGGGAGGCAATGAAGACATTCCTTTTGATGACAGATTCAGAGTTGCCAGAGGAAGTGGTCCTTACCCAGGGAGAGTAAGTTCTGAGCATTTTCCACCATGACATCCTTGTACAGCTCTTTCTGAGAATGGTCCAAGAGACCCCACTCCTCTGGGGAGAAGTCCACAGCCACATCTTTGAATGTCACCACCTCCTAAAACGTCAAAACCCATAGGACTTAGAGTTGAAACTCACTTCAGAATTTATCTAGTCCAATGCTCATCAATTTACAAAAGAAAACTGAAGTACAGAGAAGGGAATGACCCAAAGGTCATATTCTTCATTAGCGTCAGAGCCAACACTTGAAACCATAATCATGAAAAGCCCAATGGAATATTTAGAAAAGTATTTTATATTTTCAGTTGGAATAAAGCTTTAAAAATGCATAACCATGAAATACTATTCTCCATGGAATCAGTCAAATATGAAGATCTCTGGGAAGAAAAACTCAACAGAACTGTCATAAGTGATATAATTCCATAAGAGTTTGTAAGAAGCAATAAGTACTGTGTTTTGTTGTGCTAAAACACTTCCTATGATCACTGAAGAGAGAGAAAAAAAGGAATAATCTAGTTAATTTCCTAAAAGTCAGAAACAAAATCTTATCTAGAGAACACACTTAAGAGATATTAATCACAATCTGGACTGAACTGAGTGGTATATGAGATTGTTTCCATACAAGTGAAGGAGAAATATCTGTCGTTCAATAGAGAGCTTAAAGAGTCTTTGGGTATGTGTCAGAGACAAAACATTTTATGTAATATTTTATTAAGTGGGGTTGGGAATGGAGCTAATTCATGAGAAAGACACTGTCAGGTTCTTTGTGAGAAAAAGATAATCTAAAGATACCCCTAGAATCTAGAACACTGGAGAACAAGAGTCAAGAGAATGAGTTAAGATGTAGGCTGATGAAAGATATCATATAGTAGAGCTTGGCTAGATCTGAAAATACCTTGATACTTCAGAGCAGTCATCTACTTTCCCAACCTGCCATACACAGAACGTGTATTTGGCCAATGCACTGGATATTTAATGCTCTACTATTTCATTTTCTTCTCCTTCTGTTGTAACTGCTTAAGTCATGGTTCTTTGTTTCTGAACTTAGTTCAGAGATTCAGCTGGTCTGTAATGGGTTAAATTTAAAAATCCAGCTCTCCTGCTAATCATTAATCTATTCTTGCCTCAAGGAAAAACTGATGCTAGGGGATACAGAATATTAGGCCTAATATCTTTACACCACTAAGCTATCCTTCAAGGATGTCTGACTGCTGTCCAAAAAGCTCTAATCTATTCTCTCTAAACCTTGCAGCTGCACTCAAATAATGAGCACGTTTTAGTCTTATAAGAAATGGGGAGGAGGGGAACCATTTCTAGAGCCCATTGCCAAACTTCCAACCAATCACGTTGTTCCCTATGCCTCAGCTTTGTAACCAATCATGTTGTCCCCAATCCCATGATGTCATCTACCCTATTCTATTCTTTGTTCTGCACTCCCTAAAACCTATACAAAGGGAGCTATCCATCTGCTTGGGTTTTTTGGCATAAACGGAAGGAACCATTGACCCATTTATTGACAGACAGCTTGACCCTGCTAATAAACCTTATCTTGCTTGGAAAATTTCCTCTGTTTACCCTTTTGTTAAATTTCATTTCCAACAGAAAGAATACAGCACATGGTACCTATGCTCACTAATATGGAGGGCTTATATTTGAACTTGTTTGGTTAGTCCACAGAAAGGATAACCAGGAACAACACATGGACATTACAGAGAGGCCAATTTAAGCTTAATTAAGAGGGAAAAAACTAAACTAAACCAAACCAAAACCAAATGCCTCCTAACAATGAGAGCTGTGTCAAGGTGAAATAAGCTGTTTCAACAGGAGAAGGGAAGCTCTCCCATCCTTGGAGAACTTCAAGTAAAGGCTGGATGACCACTTCTTAGTGGAGATTCATTGTGGATATGGGTAGGACTCCACGTTCTAACTTTGTGCCACAAAAAGCTTCAAGGGACAGATAATCCAATATGTGTCAGAACTAGAGAAAGATGATTCCAACCAGGAAGCCAGGAGCATGGATTGGGCACATGGATTAAACACTGCCAAGGGGAAAGACAATAGGTAAAGAAATAATTACCTGTAGCATTTCTATTTCATTTCACTTTGATAGATGACACAGCCATTACTCTGGGACAGGCCCCCATTACCTCACACTTGGATGATCACAACACCTTCCTGGTGGGACTGCTGGCCTCAACTCTCTTCCCACTCCAGTCCATCTTCCATTCATCCACTACAGTGATTTTCCTAAGGTACAGATCCGATCATTTCACCCCCCTACTCAGTAAACTCCAGTGGTTCCCTATTGCCTCCAGGATCAAATACAAAATGCAGTTTGATATTCAAAGCCCTTTATAACCTATTTCTCTCCTACCTTACATCTTACTCCCTGACACATATTCTGCATTCTACTGATACTAACCTCCTGGATGTTCCATGAACAAGACACTCCATCTCTTGTGGCGTTTTTTTCTGGCTGTCTCCCATAACTGGAATGTTCTCGCTCCCCAGCTCAGACCACTGACCTCCCTGGCTTCCTTGAAGTCCAAACAAAAACCTCACCTCCTACAGGATGCCTTTCCCAACTGCTCTTAATTCTAGTGCTTTCTCTCTGTTCATTATTTCCTTTTATCCTATATCTAGCTTGCTTTTTTATGCTTTTACATGTTGACTCCCCCATTAGATTGTAAGCTCCTCAAAAGAGTTGGAGTATCTTTTGCCTCTTTTTGTATCCCTAGGGTTTAGTACAGTGCTTGGCACAAAGTAGGCCTTTAATAAGTATTTATTGTTTGACTGATTGATTGATTTATTTTCACAACAACCTAGAGAGATGATGTTATTATCTTCCTCGTTCTTTTTTTTTTTTTTTTTTTTTTTTTGTGAGACAATTGGGGTTAAGTGACTTGCCCAGGTTCACACAGCTAGTAAGTGTTATAAGTGTTATGTGTCTGAGGCCGGATTTGAACTCAGGTCCTCCTGACTTCAGGGCCAGTGCTCTACCACTGCACCACCTAGCTGCCCCTCCTCATTCTTTAAGATAAGGAAACTGAGCCAGACAGAAGTTAAGTGACTTGGCCAGTGTTACACAAGGTATAAGCCTTTGTGAACTCAGTCTTCCTGACTCCAGACCCAGCTCTGTATCCACTGGGTCACCTAGATGCTTACAGGATACATAAAGAATAGACAGAGGGCGATCAGTCTCACAGAGGAAAGAACTAGCTGCTTATCAGAAAAGCTTCTTATAAAAGGTCTTGACTGGAATCTTGAAGGAAGCCAAGAATTTTTTAGTTTTTTAATTTATCCTGAACTTAATGAACATCTACAAAAGGGATAACATTTCTATAAGCAAAATATGAGAGAAATAGGATTGATCATAGATGAAATCATGAATTGTTATTATATTTAGGTAACTTTTTAAAAATTATATGATAATTTCAATACATATCCTTCACAAAGTCCTTCTGTTACCTTTAGCATTTCTAAAAAATTCTTTGACTGATGACAAAAGAAAACCTGTAGGACTAGAGTAGTTCACTGAATTCATTCTCTCCTCCTAATCCTATCTAATAAGGCAAGGGGTAGTAGCTTAACAAATGCTAATTAAATAACTGACTCATAAAGAAGATATACTTTTCTTTCTTCTGGTGCAAATACTCTGCTGAAGGCCTTTTTAACACTTTAAGCATCTTCTTTATTTTTTTTTTATTCATCTTTTTTGTATCTTTTTTTTTTTTTTTTTGGCAATTGGGGTTAAGTGACTTGCCCAGAGTCACACAGCTAGTATTATGTGTCTGAGGCCGAATTTGAACTCAGGTCCTCCTGATTCCAGGGCTGGTGCTCTATCCACTGCACCACCTAGCTGCCCTTGTATCTTTTTCTGAAGAAGGGATGTACCTGATCTCACCCAAAACCCTCTGCATAGCCAGTAGCCAGTAGCTCAGAAACAGAGAGACAGAAAGACAGATAGATAGACAGACAGAAAGACAGATAGATAGATAGATGGACAGACAGATATAGACATACAGATATACAGATATACATGTGTGTGTGACAACTGTGGAACTGAAGGGCATTTACGTCCATCTCTTACTGGTGGTGTGGGTCACACTCTTGAGTGGATAAAAAAACTACAGCGTACCTGTCTGGCTGCATCCTGTGCTGCCTTATTCTGGCCGTCACTAGCAAGAATCCTAACAATTCTTGCAACAGGATCAAATGAGATACTATTTATAATGTACCTGGTACACAGTCAGTGCATATAACTAGCCTGACCCTCTTTCCAGTCTTCTTACACCTTACTCTCCCTCCCCCTCCTCTCTCACCCAGAGACATTGGCTTGCTGGCTGATCTTTGACCAATACCCTCCATATTCTGACTCTGTTCCTTTCTAGTAGCTGTCTCTCATGCTTGAAATGTTCTCTATCTTCACATCTGGACCTCCTGGCTTCCTTTAAGTCTTAGCTAAAATTTCACCTTCTGAAAAAAATCTTTTCCCGTCTCTGGAACTGTTAAAGCCTTCCCTCTGAGAATACCTCCCTTCTGTGTTGTATAGAGCTTGTTTGCACATGTTGTCTTCCCCATTAGACTGTGAGCTCCTTGAGGGCAGGGACTGGCTTTTTCCTTCCTTTGTATTCCCAGTAGGTTAGCACAGTGCCCTTGCCCTTTCTACATGCTTACAGACTAGACCTAAGAAATGTTAAAGGGGGGAGATTCAGAGAGACCTGGGAAGACTTGTGTGACCTGAGGCTGAAGGAAATGAACAGCACCAAGAGGACAAAGTCTGCTTTGCTGACGACATAGCAAAGGAAGAGCTGGGGAAGCCTCCAGGGCTCTGCTCCAGGCTTGTTCAGATAAGACTCAAGTGTGAAGGGGTATCCTTGACCTTCGATAGCTAAAAGGGAGAGTTTGGTCAAAAGAAATAAAGAGAAGGGGGGAGGAGTTCTCTGTAGGAGGCGGGAGTGCTAGGCATGCATAAAGAGAGCAAAGACAAGATCCATATGGAATAGAGACTAAAGAGTGAAGTGATTTTCCTTGTCAGTTAATTATAATAAGGGGGAACTTAAAAAACAAACACAGGAGGGCAGCAATTGGGGGGGTGGGGAAAGCAGTTAAAGCTCAAAATGCCAAAGTGCCATGAATCAGTTCAAAACACTGACAAAGAGAGAAGGACAGTGTTGCTACTACCGTATTCAATTTCACAGGTAAGAGAGATTGACAGCTTCAAAGACAATTCTCTTTGTCTATAGAAATGGCCTTATGGGCTGATGTTGGCCAAGTCAGTGGATGGCCTGCACTTACCTGGGATGGGGGTCTGTGGCTCCCAGGTGCCATTCCCTCTGGCTCTGGGCTCCCTGCTTGCTCCAGGTCTTGGTCCTCTGCAGACTGAGAGCTGGGGAGGGAGAAGGATCCCAGAGGGGGAAACTTTATTCCTTTCTCTTCTTAGGGAGAAGGCTGGCCAACTGGAATTTATAGAGAGTGAGGTTGCACAGGAGTTACAAAGTCCCTGGCCCTGCCCTCAGGGGAAAGACTCCAACCTACAGAAGGAAGGAGGCAGCAGGTAGGGTCAGGCTTGGAAAGGAAGATGGTCCCACCCTCTCTTACTCCTTCACTTCTACCCAGCTCCACACCCCTATCCTCCTACAGCGGATACCAAGAGGCAGAAGGGGCTTGAGATCCCAAATGACATGAGACCAGTCAGAGCCTCAGTGACCCAAGTCTGTCTGTCTGTCTCTCTTTCTCTTTCTCCCTCCCTCCCTTCCCTGCCAACCCCCCCCCCCCGAATCTGAACCACAGACTGACTGCTTGATTTAGGAAGGAGGGTAGCTAGTGAAGGCTGGGGATGGGGAGGGCTCTGGGATGGAGCCACCAGGGAACGAGCAGGACATGCATGACCCAGGAAGATAAAATCCAGTCTAGGGTTCAGCATCCTGGCAAGGGACCCCAGGACTCTGAAAGAAGTGGATTAGGAATGCAGGAGCTTTGGTGCCTGGGTCCAGTGTGGATCCTAGGAGCAAGGAGGCAGAACTTTTGGATCCTTACAGAGTGTATTAAAATCGTATCTTGTTCTAGTCCCCCTGACCACTTCCTCGTCTTCGTCAGAAAGTTTTTAGCAGGAAATAAGATTGAAAAGGGGAACCAGGCAGTCAGCCCAAACTGCCCCAAAGATCAAAGAAGCATGATTTACATACTGTATCACATATTAACCAAAATTCACATTCTAGCAACATGTGTCGAATTAGCAGAAGCCCTCTAGATGCTGCTTCTCCGGGTTCTAGTACTTTGATGTATCCTGCTCCAAAGCAGCAGGATATCAAGAGAGGCTCATAACTTTGGGATGATTTGAATATATCTATGTCCACTAGCCCCAAGGTGGTGTCTCTCCAAAACACTCTATAAAAAGGAGACTTCAAGCTCCCCCCTACCCCACCATGGGGTCCACGGCGCCTAGTGAACCAGCTCTAATCCGTTGTGATGGGAGTGATACTTTCTGCCTCTCCCCCTCCCCATCCTCTCCTCTCACCATCCCATCCTCCACCCCCTGCTCGAGCCAAGCCCTCGGCCTCCGTACCCCTCCCCACTTTTTAATGCTCGTCTCCCGCTGCTAAACTTTACTGCCAGCTGTTTCCCGCTGCCAATCATAGTCTTTCCCCAGGAGTCCCAAAGAACCAGGTGCGCCTGCCCCGCTTCCTTCATCTCATCAATTACTTACCCATTCACTTGGTGCGGTGAGCAGGATGCTCCACGGGAAACAGGCTGGTCCAGCTAACGAACCAAGCGGGTCAGACTCTTAGGAACTGGAGTAGAGAGGTGCAGACAGCCCAGACTCGCCACCATTGCCCTCTCGACTTCCTACTTCCCAGAGGCCTCTGGGCCGCCTGCTGTCCCCGGGCTGGGGCGCTCCAGCCCTTCCCCCTGCTGTGCGGGCGGCCCCGAACCTCGCCTGCCTGAGCCCTGGCCCAATCCCTCCCGCCTCCCCCCAATCCAACACCCAGACTTGCCCCGCCCCCTCCTCGAGGCCCGGGCTGCACCCTCCCCCCTCCCCACCTCCTGGAGACCCAGGAAGGCAATGTTGGCCCCAGAGGGGGCCGCGTCTATGCGCGCCCGGTTTAGGGAGAAGGGGGAGGGGGCTTGTCTCGAGGGTTTTGCTTTGAAAAGCAAAGGGGTTGGGGGCACTCCTGTGTCCGCAATTCCGGCTTTTTATTCACTATAAAACAAGTTTTGGGGACCGAAAAATATTCTCTTCTTCCCTTCACTCCCAAAGGGTGTGAGAAAAGAAACAAGCTGGGCGTGGCCAGGTGCCCGGGGTCTCAAAAGCCGGCCTGGGTGGTGTCCCATTGTTTTTTTTTTTAATTTTTAATTTTTTTTATTCTGAATTTAAAAATAAAACAAGCATTTCCATAGCATAGTAGAATAGAAAAAAAAATGATTGCACATGAAACTGCAAATCTATTATGGTCAACTTGCTATTCCTTTTAAATATTTAATAAAGTTATTATGTAACTTTTTCCATACCGGCCCTAGACATGACTACTATTGGACACAAATACGTGTATGTATACATATATAAATGTATGTGCATATATATATATTTATGTATGTATATGTAAAACCATTCTATTCATACTTCTAGTTACCAGTTCTTTTTCTGGAGATAGCATCTTCCTTCATATGTCCTTTGTAGTTAATTTGGGTATTTATTATAGTCAAAATGACTTAGCTGCTCAAAGTCGTTCTTAAAACAATATTGCTGCTACTGTATACAATGTTCTCTTGGTTCTGCTCATTTCACTCTTCATTATTTCGCCTAAGTCTATCCATTTTTTTCTAAGATCTTGGAGCTCATCACTTCTTAGAGGCCAGATAGTGTATCAATGCAAGTCCGAACTTGGGGTAGGGAAAAGAACCCCCAGGAAGGAAAAAAAAAAAAAAGCCCACTAATGCTCTTGGTAGGGAATCTGTAGTCTCTGGCTATGTCTCTAGCCCCACCCCTCCTGTTCCTGGTATGTCTAGTCACATCCTCCTGCTAAGTGTCTAGCCAGCCTCACTGCTGGGGCCCCAATCCCAACATAGCCTCACCCCTCCTACTGAGTATATCTCTAGCCCAGGCCAGGAACACTATATTGTAGGTTTACTAAGGTACCTTCCTTGGAGGAGCCCAGGAAGAGACTAAAGGAAGCCCAAGTGGATGAGGAAGCCAAGCCTGTGTTCCTGAGAGGAGACCCAGATAACCTCCATGCCATCGCCTTCCCGTGATGGCAGGCCCTGAGATTCTGTAGTCCCTGTTGGACAACCTGGGAATTGTGGAAAGACACCAAAATTGCTACCCAAAGAATTGGGGATAGAAGACAAGGAAGAGTTTAAGTGGACTAATAATAGAGGAAATGTTGACCTGGGGCTCATTCAGTCTCAAGTGAGCCTGGCAATAGGTACACAGGAGATGCTCAGGACAGAGAGATCAGTGTCAGTGAGCACAAGGCACCATGTGTTAGAGAGCAAGGAATGGGGGCATCCCTAATTGCGTAGTCTCAGGCCATAGTCCCCAAGAAGTTTAGGCCTTTATAGATGTCATGCAGGATTAAAAGTATGGCGCTGCCAACACTGAAAGTATCAGAGGCCCCATTTTTGACAGCGCCCCTGAAAGACCCCATAGGAACCCCATAGGCCTAAGGACTCTGGACCTGCTTGGGACAATCACCCTCTCATGGCATTCAATGTCCTGTGAGAACCCAGAAACCAGCAGCATTGGAGAGTTGTGCTGCTGTAGACCAGAGCTGGGTCATCCTGGTCTTTGGAAAAAGAGGATTACAGGAGCAGCTAGGTGGCGCAGTGGATAGAGCACCGGCCCTAAAGTCAGGAGGACCTGAGTTCAAATCTGGACTAAGACCAAACACTTGACACTTACTAGCTGTGTGACCCTGGGCAAGTCACTTAACCCCAATTGCCTTAAAAAAAAATTACACGTGAAATAATTTCTATTATTTATTGCTTGATATTCATTTTGAGATTTTAAAAAATTCAATTTGGCACTTTCAAATCTGCCCTGATTCCTTTTGTCCTTCCTCCTGTTCTATTGGATGAGTATTAAAAATATCCATCTATTTCCTTCTTTTAATTATTTTTGGTGGGGGTGGGGGAGGGGGGAAGGCAATCCTATTCTTCGTTTCTGTCAATATGCCATATTTTTCCACAAAAATTTGACAAAAAATTTGAAACAAAAGCACACGGTCAAGCTAAATCAATTTCCATCCTAAAATGTCCTCTTTATTCAAAGTCTTAAATCCATCGCCTTTGGTCAGGAGGCAAGTAGCATAGATCTTCGTAAGTCCTCTGGACTAGTGGTGGGTCATTATAATTATCAGAGTTGTGATATCTTTCAAAGTTCTTGTCTTTAACAAAGTTGTTATTGTTAACAATTACTCCTTTAATACTATGCAGTTCACTTTGCCTCAGTTCATATTACTCTTTTGAGTTTTTGATGAAATTGCCTATTTTGGATGGTATATTTGTGTTCAATTCTATTCATATACCAATATGTGTTTAGCTGTTGCTTTACAGTAGAACACCACACCTTAGTTTCTAGTTCTTTGCCATAACAGAAGGAGCTTATAAATATTTTTATACACTGGGGTCCTTTTCCTGTGTCTTTGACTTAAGGGAATACACACACACACACATATACACACACAGACACACACACACATGTGATGTCTCTGAGTCAAAGAGTACTAGTCACTTTTTGGGCTTCACACCTTCACCAACAGTAAATTAATTAAGGGGCATATAATTATTAGTGAATTCGAGCATACATGCTTCAGCTTGTTTTTTATTGAATTTTTTAAATTAACATTCATTTTCTCTCCCTCATTTGATCTCCCTCAGAGTCTGGAAATTAATATGTAGTCAAGAAAATAAATTTCCCCAAATAGCTGTCATTTCCATGAATGTGATGAAATGTTGTGCTGTTAGAAATGATGACACTGAGGGTTGCAGAGAAACCTGGGAAAGATGCATGAACTAATGTAAAGTGAAGTGAACAGAACTATAACACCTTACAAATAAAAACAATATTGTAATGAAAAATAAGTCTGGAAGACAAGAACTCTGATCAATGCAATGAGCAAACATGTCTCCAGAAGACCAAAGATGAAATGCGCTACCCATGACCTGATACAGATGAAGGACTCCGAGTGCGAGACAAGGCAGATAATTTTTTCTCTGATATGGACAATGCAGGAACATTATCCCTCAATATACATGTTTGTAAATTTCTTTCAATATTTGTGATTGCCATTTTCTTATCACCTTTGTTGTTGTTCGTTTATTTCAGTCATGCCCTATTCTTCATGAGCCCATTAGGGGTTTTCTTGGCAAAGATTTTGGAGTGGTTTACCATTTCCTTCTCTAGCTCACTTTACAGATGAGGAAACTGAGGCAAACTGGATTAAGTGACTTGCTCAGGGTCATATAGGTAGTAAATGTCTGAGGCTGGATTTGAACTTAGGTCTTCCTGACTTCACGCCATCACCCCACCTCGCTGCCCCTCTCATCACCTTTACCAATCTGAAAATCTTTCTAATTATTAGGATTTGGATTAGTGATTACAGATTTGGAGCATTTTTATATGGTTGTTGATATCTTTCATTTTTTTTTTTCTTGAAAACTGTCTATTCATAGCTTTTGACCATTGGTCTATTGTGGAATGGCTCATTTTTATATATCTGTACCCATTCTTTAAAACCCTTGGAAAGAGACCTTTATTAGAGAAACTTGCTGCAAATCATTTCCCCATTTACATTTGAGATGCGTTAGTTTCTTCATGTGATAAACACTCACCATTTTATTTTGCATGGTCTTCTCCATCCCTTATTTGGTGACACACTTTGGTGACCTGGCTGAACACGGGGTTACTATCCTCATTCTCTTTTGTATCACACAGGTAATCTGTAGGAGATCTCTACTTTTAAGCGGTACAGGAGAGTTTGGATAATCACCGTTTTCTGCTTCAGACTTGGTCCCGCTAGGCCTCCGTCCTGGAACCCTGAAGAGGCTTTGAAAAGAGATGTATGAACATACCTTTGATGAGAACAAAGATTTAGAGTTGGAAGGGACCATAGAGGCTATCAAGTCCAACCTCTTCATTTCAGAGATGAGTAAACTGAGGCATAGAGAGGCTGTTCCTAAGTAGAAAGATGCAGCTAATGAGCATCTGAGGCAGGGTTTGAATTCAAGTCTTCCCAACCCGATTCCCTAACCTTTACAACATACTGCTTTCATCTACACCATTTTGAATATCAATTTGAATAAAAAAGGAAAGTGATTAGGCTATTCATACCCTTTAGCCCACTGACTTTGCTATGAAACTTGAGATCCTAGAAAAAACAATAGCAATAGTTCGCATTTATATAGTGATTTAATACTTGCAAAGGACTTTATGAATATTGTCTCATTTGATCTTCTGGTGGACCCTTGAAGGTAGGTATTATTACTATTGCTACTGTCTGGCAACCTCCGTCTTCCAGCAAAAGGCATGTTCTCACTGAGCACATTCATAAATCTTATCTCTACTATGCATCTTTTGATAAAAAGTAAGGAATGATCACTGGGTGAAGGCCTTCGCACATTGAGTCCATATAGGGCTTGTTCACAAGATGTATTTTCTGATGTTTAACATGCTTTATACTCGATTTGAATGTGGGATATGATTTCTATCTCATGTGAATTCATCCATGGGAAATTAGGGATAACTTTAGTCTAAATGCTTTTCCACATAGATTATATTAATGAGGTATTTCCTCTAGTATGGATTCTCTGATATTTAGTAAGGGGAGATAGTACATTAAAAGCTTTACCACATTCTAGACACTCATAAGGTTTCTCTCTAGTGTGGATTCTCTGATGATAATAAGACTGGAGCTATTTGTGAAAGCCTTTCCACACATTACATTTGTGAGGTTTCTCTCCACTGTGGATTCTCTAATGTTGAGCAATATTGGACCTGCGTCTGAAAGCCACACATTCATAAAGTTTTTCTCTACTGTGGATTATCTGAAATTTACAAAGAGTGGATGAGCATCTGAAAGCCTTTCCACATTGATTCCATTCATAAGGTTTCTTTACAGTGTAGATTCTCTGATGTTTAGCCACTGTAGCCCTGTATTCACTATACTGGGAATAGCCATTCCATGACATCATTTTTAGCTTTAAAATAGACTTCTTCACTTCAAAACTGGTCTCTGCAATGGGTTTTTAAAAGTCTTGTTTTTTTTCTGATTTTTCAAGAAATCATAAATGAAAACTGAACAGGACAAAAAGCTTTTTGAAAAAAAATAAAAGCAAATTAATAAAAAAAATTTTAAACCAAATCCCCCAAATATCTTCTTCTTCTTCTCTCTTATATGTGGTACATGTTAGTAGTTAATAAAACAATGTCAATAATAGGATATGGCGGTGTGTGGTGCAACATGCAAGAACAAGGTCTCACATATTTAGAGGAAGAAGGAAACTTGGAGGTCTTCTAGTACAATACATTAATAGGCGGACACTGAGGATGAGAGAGGGTGACTTATTAAAGGTCGCTCAAGTGGAAGTGGCAGAGCAAGGACTCACTGTGTGAGTCCCTGACTCCAGAGTGTGCTCTTTTAACCGTACCATCCTTACTGGATCAGTCTTACCAAGCTAGGAGAGACTACTAGGAAGGACTCACTGTGACATACCGTGTGCTTGTCTTCTGCGGCCTAGCTTGAAGAAGTGCTGAATCACAGTTGGCTGTCAGATGACGAATTGAGGAGTCCCTGTAGCTCATGCAAAACAATTTAAAGCAAAGTAATCATCATAGCCTCATTCCCTCAAGGAAGGGACCTTACAGGTCACTGAGCTCAACCCTTTTGTGTGACAGAAAAAAAAAGAAAGAAAGAAACAGGGTCAGAAAGGAATTAGTGATATTAATTGACCCTCACTCAAATCTTTTGGACTCCCAACCCAAGACTTTTTCTATACCACTATGCTGTTTCTCATTCAGACAAAACATTAAGTGTAAGGGACTGGGCCTCAGTACTAAAGGGGATAGGTGGGGAAAGATATTATCTTCTTCTTCATAAAAATACTTCAGGCTGTGTAACTCTACTCTGTGCCTCTCTGAGGAAAATTAATGTTGGATTGTATTATTTATTACCAATATTCTATGTGATTCCATCTGTTTCCTCAGACTCACAACCTCTGAAGGGTGGGCAATTTTTGAAGGGTATAACCGAATATGGTAAAATCTACTCCAAGCCCCCAGAACATCAACAGCGATAATTTATATCTACTATTCCCTTGGGCTAGTTTTATCTCAAGGGCTAGGTTGATTCCTCAAATCCTTCTTCTTTGGGCGATACTTATTCTACACAAATACCCAGCTTTTCTTTTACAATTCTTAAAACATGACTTTCTTTCAGATGGTAGAAATATCTAGCCTGGGCCCTAGGCTTCGATTTTCCTTTTTCCTTATCTATTCCCTCATAGATATGGTGGGCTATCTCTTTTAACTCGTCAATTCCTTTTTCATGCCACCCTAGGCAGTTCTTTAAAAATTAGTTTCAGAACCCAATTAAATATGGATTTATAATTTCTAATATTTAAAATCCATTTTACTAAGGTTTTTTAAAAATAAGCATTAAGTTTTACTCACCCTCAAGTCACTCCTTGATTTAAACAAACTTTTCCTTTCCAGGTCAAGAAGAATATTCATATTGTAAACTGTCTTTGAAATCTTACTGAAACTGACTTCCAGGGGTCTGCCACCTGTGAAACTAGAGTGGGGAAAAAAAAAACCCTCCCTCCCTAAAACAATAAAAAGCAGTCTGCATGTGATCTTTTCTTCTCCTAAAACACACTCTACAGTTTTGAGGTACCACAAAGAGCCAGCATTTACAAGCATGCTTGATTCACGGCAGTTTAAGGCTAATTATGTTCTATGCTTATGCTTACTTTTCAGGGCCTCAAAAGTTAGTGTGCTCTATCCCAACATAGAAACACAAAAAAGATATAACACAAATAAATATAAACACAAAAACACAGGCACAAGACCGATTGAGTTTCCTTAGGTGTTCCCCACAAGTCCTACTGAAGACAAAGAATGCAAGGATTCCTCACTGAATTTGGATAAGCTATCTTTCTATCACAATTTTGGATCTCTAAAAAGATCATGATCCCTGGTTCTGCCCTGCTATATGCTCTGCCAAAGTTTTAATTGTTTTTAAAATAGGATAGTATGAGAGCAGAACCTGGAGACCGTCTTTCTTTTTATGGTAATCAAATATAAATAAAATGAGGAATTAGTGCTACAAGACAGACAGAAAGACATTAAGCACCTCCCTCCACCGCCAAGATAATGCATCCATAGTCACCCTCTCTAGTATGGATGCAGCTTCCTTCATGGGCGTTTGTGCCTTCATTTATTTGTTTGTTTATTTATTTATTTTGCTATATCTGTGTGTAGTCTTGCTTGTTAACTGCCAGTCTGAAGCTCTGTTGAGTTGCTTTATATACTACTAATTATTTAAGCTAAAAGTAAGCAGAACCAATATTAAATCTTTGGAGTGTTGAATTACAAAAGCTTCTTGACACAGAGTTCAAAATTTGTGGCCTTGTGAATGACTTGGATGTGAAATAAACATTACAAAGAGGCCAGAGAAATATTTGTAGTCAACAAATTAGCTAAATCCAATTAGCTGATTCCAATATCCCTGAAGAGACTGAAGTTGAGGAGAATACCTGGAAACTATTTACCGTGCTCCCTGTCACAGACAGGGCAAAGCTCAAGATTCCTGCAAAGGGAGTGAGAGTAGGTAAGAAAAACTAATGGTCTATCTCAAGGCACTCTCAAAGTTCATGAATGTGGCCTGATGTCAGAGAATGCTGAGTATAACCAATCCAACATATAAAAATAAAATAAAACTGTGTAATAAAAGAAAAGTAGCAATGAGGAGTCTGCACAGAGTTGGTGTTCTATTTCTTAACTCATTCCAGCATGAAGGGGAAAGTGTCCCTGAAGGGAGAAGTTATACTTCCTACTTACTCCCCAGGTAGATTCCACCAAATCACAAGACCAAAAAGGCTAGAAAAGTATGGAGTCTCCCTTAAAGTTTTAGCTACATCCAAGTTCCAGTGACTTCAGAAGACTCTTAGGGAAACCTAATTGGCTACATTGAGATAGAAGACAGAAAAAGAAGCCATGTTACTCTGGAGTCCATTTTTGCTGACCAAGTCAGGGCAGAATGAAGGCTAATTGCTATTACATTCCTGATGGCCATGAGCAAAAGATGGAATTGAAAACACTGGGAGTAAAGACAAAACAGGGACCAGATAAGACAAAACAGGAGAACTGAATCTGTAGAGATTTTTGAGGACAAATCAGGTGGAAACAACAGGTGTGTTGTCAGTGAGATATCGAAAACCTAGTCCAATGTTTCCTTTGTTATACATTCTTTCTTGTGAGTATATTCAGAAGGGAAAGAAAGAAACAAGGGAAAGAAAGAAACAAGGGAAAGAAAGAAAGAAAAAAAGAAAGAAAGAAAAAAAGCAAGATCACAACATACTTGATTGCAGCCTTTTGTAACTTGTGCCTTTAAAGATTTATTTGCATTTCTGTGTTACCTGAAGATGTTATTGAATTAAGTGGTGAAGAAATTAATAGATTAATAGGATTTTATTAGTAATTATTACTTACTAGTGGATAATTGAGAACATACATATCTTTGTAGGAATAGTCACTGCATTGAGCTCAATACTATAATGCTTTTTTTTGAAGGTTAATTCACCTTTCCAGTAGCTAGAGGATATGTTCCTCTTTCCAACAGCAGTACCCCCCACCCCAAACCACAAGTTTGTTTCCAATAAGCTTCATAGGCCAGTAGTAGCAACCTCTTAAAAGACCACTAAGAAGTACTTCTCAAAAAAAATTCACAGATTGATAGACATGAGCTCTAACTCAATAAAATATGAAATCCAGTAGTTATCCCATCCTAGAAATGCCCTATTATGTCCCCAACATGCCCAGCAGGCCAGTATTGGAAATCAACCTACTTCCCTGTTCTTGTTATGCTTCCCAATTCCTGTAAATACTATGAATAATCATTAATATCATGAATATGTATTAATCTTATGAATATAACTTCTCTTTTTTACTATAAAAGTGAACACTCAGAGCAGCTAGGTGGTACAGTGGATAGAGCACTGGCCCTGGAGTCAGGAGGACCTGAGTTCAAATCTGGCCTCAGACACATAATACTTCCTAGCTGTGTGACTCTGGGCAAGTTATTCAACCCCAATTGCCTCACTAAAAAAAAAAAAAATTGAACTCTATAAATCATCCATTTGTCACTAATTACAGAGGGACTTGTTAAATCATTTCAGTCATGTCTGACTCTTTGTTACCCCATCTAGAGTTTTCTTAGCAAAGATATTAAAGTGGTTTGCCATTTCCTTCTTCAGGTCATTTTACAGATGAAAAACTGAGGCAAACAGGGTTAAGTGACTTGTCCAGAGTCACATAGCTAGTTGAGTATCTGAGGTCAGATCTTCTTGTTCCATGTCCATTGCTCTAGCCATTGTGTCACCTAGATGATATCCTAAATCTTAAATTCTGTAATTCTAGGATTCAGTGAATTCTCAGGATTTTCAGATCTACTTTTTTTTTTTTTTAAAGCTTGGGTCTCCTTATCTTGCCCAGGTTGGAAGTGAGGCAGCCACTCGTGGGCTTGATCCCACTACTAATCATCACAAAAGCTTTGACCTGCTCCATTTTGGACCCAGACCACTTCTCCCCTCCATAGGCAGCCTGGTGGACCCCACCTAGGGTTCACCATATTGATTCTACACTTAGTGTGGTCACTCAATAGGCTTAGCCCTAGCTCACAACTCCTGATTTCAAGCAATCCACTAGCCTCAGCCCAGCCGCAGAAAAAGAATTACAGGCATGCTTCACCAAGTCTGGCTAGATCTCTCCTCTGTGTGTGTGTGTGTGTGTGTGTGTGTGTGTGAAACTCCGTGGACTTTTTCCTGCATGAGATTGTTTAAAGTCATAATTCTTCATAGGTAGAAGAGGAGAAACAATGTCAAGATCAAAAACACCCTGGATAACTCCAAAAGTTGAGAGTAAACACAGCTCATACTTACGAAAGGTCTAAATGCAGGTAACCCTTGTGAACCTGGGCTATTAAGCTACATCCTCCAAAAACCCTCTGAGGATGACCTGATGGGTGATAAGTATATCATTATTTTATAATGTTGGTTCATTTTGACTGCAACAGGAAATCTAAATTGAGGCAGATGCTATTATTTCCCTTCCAAAAGAACAGCAACAGTTCTAAAATCAAAGCTTCTAATAAGACAAAAAAGAACTAATGGGTCTCTGTACAGTGTGTTCAGAAACATAAGAGCTAATTAAATGATACTTCAATCCTTCTATACTTCAAACCTGTAGCCATCTCATTGTAAAAGTCACTCCTGTAACATGATGAAGTTTCTTAAGCTCCACCAACAAAGATTTTTATTTCAGATTTTTATTTTCAGTTTGGAAATAATGTTTTGTGGGGAGGGGGAAAAAGAATTTTTGTTTTTAAAAAGTTTCATTTTTAAAAATTTCTAAGTGGCTTTGGCTTTACTTCTCCACACTTTGTAGGTAAGCCAGAACTTTGTCTCCATGACAATAATATTGGTGATGACAAAGCCTTTGCCAAGTGCTTATGTGCCAGGCACTGAGCTAAGTATTGGGGTTACAAATAGAAGCAAGCAACACAATCCTTACCCTCAAGTAACTTACATTCTGATGGGGGAATTCAATGTAAAGAAGAGGCATAAGGAGAAAGCAAACCAGATTTGGAAATGGCCAGGAAGTGACTCGGAAGCCTGGTTCCAGACAAGATAACACAAAAGCTAAAGGTGCATGGGGAGGGGAGGCAGGAGGTACAGGTGTGCTGGGAGCCTAGGGTCCCAAGCTCTAAGGGGAGGACGAGTAAGAGCAAGGCTAGAGTTGGGGCACCTAGGTGGTGCAGTGAACAGAGCACTGGGCTGGGAATCAGGAAGAGATGAGTTCAAATTCAGCCTCAGACACTGACTAGCTGACCCGGGGCAAGTCACTTAACAGTTTGTCTCTGTTTCCTCATCTGTAAAATGAGCTGAGAAGGAAACGGCAAACCACTCTAGTGTCTTTGCCAAGAAAACCCCAAATGGGGTCATGAGGAGTCAGACGTGACTGAACAACAAAAACAAGAGTTCAGGCAACATGGTTTGGAAGTGGCTGGAAAATGACCCAGAGGCCTAATTCCTGGCAAAGTCAAGTGAGAACTCACCTATCAAATCTGAAGACAAGGTACACCAGCATATGTCCCAGTACTATGACAGATGTTGTGAGGAATATTAAAAAGACAGTCCCTGCCATTGAGGAGCTTAAAATTTACATTTTTCCTTAGAGTTGTGGAGAATCCTACTAAAAAAAAAAGGGAGGGAGGAGAAATATCACAAAAACAAAATAAGGTAACAGATTAGAAGTTGTATAAGGTACCACTCGGATAAAACTCTGAGCCTTCATAAATTGAGTGTTCAGGTGAATAATACTGACGACCTACAATTCATTGTTGCTCTGAAGATGGGGGTAGGAGTGGGGTGTGGGAGGGGGTAGACCTGTGATTTAATCATTGTAGAGCTTCCTCTACCAGTTCCAGTTGGGCAACTCAGCTCCTCTTCTCTCCTCTCCTCTCATAATCTCTGTTAGTCTTAGAGAGTTGTCTGAGGCAACTGAGGGATCAAGTGAATTGCCCAGGGTGACAACAGGTATTAGATGTGGGATTTCAAACCTAGATCCTCCTGACTTCAGGGTCAGTCCTTTATCTGCTATACCACATTGCCTTCATTTGAAACATTGTGGATGTATCTTCTGTTGAGATTCTACTTTCCTTACAATCACTGAATCACAGAACTTTAGAGCTGGAAAAGGTGTCAGAGATCATTCTTGTCTAACTCTCTTATTTTACAAATGAGGAAACTGGGGGCCAGAGAAGGAAAGTGTCTTAATTAGTGGCTTTCTTACGATGCTGAATATTAATTCATCCTCGGACTCAATTTTAAATATAAGCAATTTTTGTTTCAGGGTTCCATCACCACACACTTCCTAAAGTTTAAAAAAGATGATTTTTGGTATGATAATGAGTATGTTTAGCAACTATGTAACCATCCTCACGGTCTATATGGCCTCCAAGGAGTAAAATAGAAAACTATGGATCTTCATTCCCACCCAAAAGCTTTCCACTGGTAGGACTCTTGTAATCTAATTTATTTCCCAAAACTGGGACTAACTTGGAACCATGATCAGGGTCCCTACTCCCTTGTGACTGACCATAAATGCTCCGCTCCACTCCTGGATCTGTGATACAGAACTGCTATGAACAATAGAGTTGCCAATCAGCACCAGCTATACCTAGTGCCAGCAAAGGGTCCTGTAATCTCTGACCAGTTGTCCAACCCCCTTACCATCTCTGGGCTGAGAGCTCTCGAAGCTGCTGCTGCTGCCACAGTTGCTGTCACTGGTGCTGGTACTCTAGACAAGCCACCAGCTGTGTCACAGACCTCTCCTGTTGACCTCCTAAGTTGTCTTAGGCTGGGAAAATATCTTACCCTGATGTTTTGTGGGCTTTACTACTCCAAAAGTTGATTTGAGGCATTATTTTAAAATTGTTTGGAGGGGAATGTTGAGCTAGTTCAACTAGGTTGCTGCCTCTAATCTGCCACCTTGCCTCACCTCATCCCTAGGTTTCTTTTAATAGGAGGAGTTGTAGATGCTCATAACAGTTGAGAAAAGCACCCAATAGAAGAATCCTGCTAATGACAGCAGCGAGCAGACAGAACACGTGTGTAGGAAAGAGATCATCCTGCTGCTGAAAAAGTAATAAGTGACAATAAGAAATGCTAATCAAGGTCAGTCCCCTTATTCATTGTAGGACCGTGTCTCTGCAGTTGGATAAGCCGTCTCCCATTCATAAATATTTCTTCCTTGTCCCTAATTCATCTGAATCCTTACCTTGTTCAAGGCTCAGCCCACATATGACTTCCTCTGATTCCCAACTATTCATGCTGTATCTCCTCAAATATTCTTCGAACTCTTTGATCTGTTCTTTACCTATTACTCTATATTGTACTCATTTGTATTCGTGTTGTCTCTTCCCCTCCCCACACCCAACCCATGTAAATTCCTTGTCAAGGAATGTTTGGTTTTGTATTCTCAGCACCAAGGATAGTGCCTGACACATACTAAGTGCTTGTTTATTTTCTTAGTGTATGTATATTTGGAGGAAGAGCTGATTCTTTTTACTAAAACTTACCTCCAATACTTTTTTTTTTTGGCCAATGGGAGTTGGTGAGAATTTATTTGGCAACCCCATTGGAAAGAGTTTTTTCAAGGTTTCTGGTTTGTGGCTCAAACCAAGAGAAGTGTATTTGGCTTTATGCATTTGACACAAGGACTACATATCAATTTTATTGTCTTTTGTAGTTTGTGGTTTTGCTCTAATACTTAATCTTCATAGGGACAGGGACTGGACCTATGATTTCATTGGTTGAGGGAATCTCCATCATGAGGAAATGCTCTCTAATATTGAAGATTGCTATTAAGTTCCCCTTTCTATCAGAAATAGGGGTTGATCAAAGGCTAAGTGCCTCTTTCCAATAGGCATAAGTTAAGTAATCTAATCTTCTAAAGTTAAGTTTCCCCTTCTGACAGCTGGAAGGATGGGGGTTGACCACTAGTTTATCAACCACCAACTATAAGTTTCTCTTTCCCAGTCCCAGTTCCCTTTTTCTCCTGACCCTCTGAATCAAGTTCCCCTTTCTAGAAGCTGAGAGATCATGTCGGTTGATTGGGGGACCCCTTAGAGTATATTTCTAGTTTCAAAATATAACAGAAAAGCAAAATATAACAAAAAGACTTCTAGGTAGAATTAAGAAACTCTAACTAGTCAGGTGACTTGCCTTGTCCAATTAAATTATGTTCAAAACAAATCTCCATATGTATTCTTATTTTTTGTTATAAAAATTAGTTCTGTAAATCATTTGGAGTCTCTGACCTCAAGGCAGTCAGGTGACCTGATGTGATATGCAAATGCTGGCTTTGCAAATCAAATCATAGATGATTCAGTAACTTTGTCCTCAGTTTCCTTGTTATTTCAGTTAATTTTAAAAATTTATTTATTTTTAGTTTTCAACATTCATTTCCATAAGATTTTGAGTTCTAAATTTTCTTCCCCTCTCTCCCTTCCCCCATCCTTGAGACAGCATGCAATCTGATATAGGCTATACATATACATTCATAGCATACATATTTTCACATTAGTTATGTTGTAAAGAAGAATTAGAACCAATGGGAGAAACCACAAGAATGAACAAAAAAAGAAATACATTCAGACTCCATAGTTCTTTTTCTGGATGTGGATAGTTGTGAGGGATTGTCTGGTGTTAACTACTGCCTAGTGGAGGTTGTGGCAACATGGGACGGGAACTGGGTATTAGGAAGTAACCGGAGCTCATGCTATCGAGGCAGGGGCAGTGCTATGTGGAGCTGTGACAAGCTGGAGAAGAAACAAGGTACAAGGAAGTAGCCGGAGCACGTACTCCTGAGGCAGGGGCTGTGCCACTTGGGAGTGGGACGGCAGAGAACAAGCTCTCCCCAGTCGCCTCCTTCCTGTGACCAAACCTGACTTCCTGAGTCATGTACTTTCCCTAGGTGTAGCACTGACCCCAGACGCCTCCCCCCGGTATCTGGGCCCGACTTCCTGCATCACGTACTTTCTCCTTTGTCTATGCACTGATCCCTCACGCCTCCTTCCAAATATCTAGGCCCCACTTCCCGTGCCACGTATGCTCCCTTTGTCTGGGCACTATGCTAGACATCCCCTTCCGATATTTGATCCTCGACGAGTCACTATGGGCGGGCTGAGGAGGAGGGACGTGGAAGACTTAAAAGTACTGTAGGGATGGGGGAGGAGTCAGCTTTTGCTCCTGCTCGTGCACGTGTGCTTTCCTGCCTGGCCTTGCTGTGATGATTATTGAATAAAGTTCAGGTTTTGCACCTCCTGATCGGCTCGTCTCTGGTAAATCCGGGTGACCCCGAGGACCGGTGAGTATGACCCTGGTTGCCTGATCTGGCTGTAAGAGAGTGCGCGGTTTGGACCGGCACAGATAGTATTTTCCATCATGAGTCTTTTGGAGTTGTCTTAGATCCTTGCATTGTTGAGAAGAGCTAAGTCTATCAAAGTTAGTCATTGCACAATGTTGCTGTGACTGTGTACAATGTTCTCCTGGTTCACTTCACTCACTTCACTCAATATCAGTTTCATGTAAGTCTTTCCAGGTTTTTCTGAAGTCCACCTGCTCATCATTTCTTATGGAACAATAGTATTCCATTATACTCATATGCCACAACTTGTTCAGCCATTCCCCAATTGATGGGCATCCCCTCAATTTCCAATTCTTGGCCACCACAAAAAGAGCTGCTATAAGTATTTTTTTTGTACCTGTGGTTCCTTTTCCATACATATGATCTCTTTGGGATACAGACCTAGAAGTGGTATTGCTGGGTCAAAGGGTATGCAGTTTTATAGCCCTTTGGGCATAGTTCCAAATTGCTCTCCAGAATGGTTGGATCAGCTCACAACTCCACATTAGTGGACAATGCAACAATGCATTAGTGTTCCAATTTTCCCATATCTTCTCCAACACTTGTCATTTTCCTATTTTGTCATGTTAGCCAATCTGATAGATGTGATGTGGTACCTCCAAGTTGTTTTGATTTGCATTTCTCTAAGCAATAGTGATTTAAAGCATTTTTTCATATGACTATAGATAGCTTTAATTTCTTCATCTGAGAACTGCCTGTTCATATTCTTTGACTATTTATCAATTGGGGAATAACTTGTATTCTTATAAATTTGACTTATTTCTCTATATATTTTAGAAATGAGGCCCTTATCAGAGAGACTGGTTGTAAAAATTCCTTCCCAAGTTTCTACTTTCCTCCTAATCTTGGTTGCATTGGCTTTGTGCAAAAACTTTTCAATTTAATGTAATCGAAATTATCCATTTTGTATTTCATAATGTTCTCTCGTTTGGTTATAAATTCTTCTGTTCTCCATAAATCTGACAGGTAAACTATTCCTTGTTCTCCTAGTTTGCTTATAGTATCAGTCTTTCTATCTAAATCATATACCCATTTTGACTTTATCTTGGTATATGGTGTAAGATGCTAGTCTATACCTAGTTTCTGCCATACTGCTTTCCAGTTTTCCCAGTAGTTTTTGTCAGTGAGTTCTTATCCCAGAAGCTGGGGTCTTTAGGTTTAACAAACAGTAAATTACTGAAGTCATTGACTACTGCCTCGTGTACCTAACCTATTCCACTGATCTACCACTCTATTTTTTAACCAGTACCAAGTAGTTTTGATGATTGCTGCCTTATAATACAATTTAAGATCTGGTATGGCTAGGCCACCTTCCCTTGCATGTTTTTTTCATTAATTCCCTTGATATTCTAGACCTTCTGTTCTTCCAGATGAATTTTGTTATTATTTTTCTAGCTGTATAAAATAATTTTGGTAGTTTGCATAAATAAATTAATTTAGAATCTTTATTATTTTAATATTTTTATTATTTTATTATATTAACTTGGCCTACTCATGAGCAACTGATATTTTTCCAGTTATTTAGATTTGACTTTATTTGTGTGAAAAGCGTTTTGTAATTGTGTTCATATAGTTCCTGGGTTTGTCTTGGCAGGTCTACAGCTACAGTATCAGTTAATTAATTTTAACAGATGTTTTACACTATAATTGGGACAAATTACACAGGATAAAGGCATGGATAGGTTGTGATCTGCATTAGGGGAAAATTAATCTGCACAAGTGAGATCACAGATTAATTGAAATGCCAAAGTAAAGATAATATTAACAGCAACATTGTACATAAGCACAGGAAAGGGGCTCCTCTCTGAGTTGGTGGCTGGAGAAGGGGAGGAAGGAATTCTACATCCGGTTGCTTCCATTGTGGCAGAGGTAGGATTGTACTATTTATTAAGCAGCAACAATAATAGCTGACCCCATTTTAAAACAAAGTAGAAAACCTAAAGCGGGGGAGAGAGATGAGGGAAGGACAGTTTGCATAAATCATTTCTGCAGCTTAGAAACTTGTGTAGATATGTTCACTCTGCACTCACCAGGAAAAAGCAGACACATAACAGGAACTGGTTTTAAACATATGTTCCCTTCACTTTCAAATAAGGTCAGTTTTTAATTCTTAGATGTCTACTGAGTCTTATATTACTGTCACTTTCAGGCATGTTATTTAGCAATGCCCTTTAATCAAATAAAAGATGACGCAATAAAAAGTACATTACCCAGCAAATAATGATGTTATCTTTATTGAAATTCCAAAAACTTAAGTTACAGAACACACATAAATTCTATTCCTTCACATCCAACCACTAAGAAGAAATGTAAGGGGGAAAAAAACACTGGCTTCAGAAAAATGATTTGCTCTAGAACCATGAAAAAATTCTCAATTGAGATTAATTTCCTTAATATTTGATACTGCTGCATTTTCCATTTTTTTATTAACGAAATTGTCAACACAATTTTTGGACATTAGTTTACAATGAAGCCTTATAATCCTCAACTAAAATAATAAATTAAAATCCACATAGTATACAGTACGTGTCCAGAAACTGGCTAATTGCGGCAGGGTCTCTTAAAAATCAGAATGAGTTGTCATTTTATTTTTCAGAGGAGTTTGGAATAGTATACCCTATCATTTCTTTGGCATGGTTTTCTTTTATGTTGTCTTATCTAGAGGCCAAACATATTCATACATTTATTTTCATAGTGATTTGGGAGAAGCTCAGTGGCACATGTCAAGGAGATCACATATTCCAGGACAAGATAACCTTTGCGTACTCATCACTATAACATTAGAAGCCTTTAACAAGTGTTCCTCAAACTGAGATGCAAAGAAGTTCCAAAGGGATCCTGGACACAGGAGCCGCACAGCTCGGCAGCTTTTACTTTATGTTCTCATCTCTGCTCTTTACTTTTCCATCTTAGTTTTTCAATAGTCATCATTTACTGATCCAATACATGCATATCACTATGCTAATTTATCATTTACGATAATATATTTTATTTATGATGTTATTTATTTATTGTATCAGCTTTCCCTATTAGTGTTTCCTTTTCTGAGTGGTCAAAAGAAAGTTAGAGGGGCAGCTAGGTGGCGCAGTGGATAGAGCAACAGATCTGTAGTCAGGAGGACCCGAGTTCAAATCCAGCCTCAGACCAAACACTTGACACTTACTAGCTGTGTGACCCTGGGCAAGTCACTTAAACCCATTGCCAAAAAAAAAAAAAAGTTAGAACTGTTATACGTGACCTAACAGGCTGATGGCAAATGGAATAATTTTGCAAATTCATAAATTAAAATTCTGTTTGCAGTTTTATTGTGAGGGACAATAATTTATTAGTTTAGAAAAGAACCTACGCTTGAGAATATTGAGTAAGACTAGGTCCCGGTTACAATTTGTATGAGTCTCACAGATATAGGAAATTTAAGCACAATGGCTATAGAAGAAGTAATGACTCTAACAAAGATGGAGACTTCCATGAGGAAAGAATTGTAAAGATGACCCTGAGAACTGAATTTACTAATGTTTGTGTAGGATATGATCATCAACTTGGTCTGATGGTCAAGCCATAATATTCCCACTTCCTAATTTCCATAATTTCAATAATGTTGAATTCTGCTAAACTTTTTTCTTCCTCTTTCAGAGGACAGGAATGATAAAGAATATAGTAAGAAAAGGTAAAATTTCTGAGTAAAACCATTTGAGAACTAGTTTTAAAGTAAATGCAATGTTCTGGAAGGTTAATTTGGAAATCAGTGATACCTATATGAATGTGTAGTTAGTCTGATTAGCTCTTTCACCCAGAAAGGGTGAAGGATATGTAGGTACACCCAGAGTGATTGATGAATAACTGAGTGTAGGTCCTGACTCCAAAGGAATCATGACAATCTCTGGGTTTTAGTTTGTTTGACCTACTCATGTTTGGAGTATTCAAAGGCAGCTAGAGTTTGCTAGCCCTAGTGCAGCTAGCCCCCTTTGTTCTAGATTGCCCACAGCTGTTAGAGTGCTATTGGGTTTTATGCTGGGACAGAAAGACAGCTTCCTGGACACTGCCTACCACCTGTGGCTTAGCCATCTACATATCTGGCTTCATTTCCCCAAACTAGGACAAAGTGAGAAACCAGGAATTAAAACAGAAGGCATACAGGTCTTGTACCCTTTCTGTATGAGTACATCTACTAAGCTGGTTTGTAATACCATCAGTAAAGAGCATAGTTAAATCAAGTTAGTGTGAGGCTTTTTCTGTTTCTTTAATTCCCCAAATCTGAATACCTATGTGAATCACCACTTATGTGCAATGAGGCAATACCTTCTCAGGTATTCTCAGGTCCAACCCCATCAATTTCCTTGGGAGGAAGCTAGAACCTAGAGAGGTAAAGTGACTTGCCCCAAATCACATACCCAGGAAGCATGTGCCAGGACGAGGACCTGGGCTCTCCTCACCATTATTCTCGTGTTTTTTGTCCCCATTACTCTATGCTGCCCAAAGGTTAAGTGATTTAATCTCTGTGGCAGTCCAAGCTTCTCACACGACTGAACATGGCACTTAAGCAGAACACGAATCTCTTTGTTTTTCCAGAACATGAATCTTCAACATGATACATAAAAGGCCAAAACAATTTTAACCCAGCAGGTGATACACAGGAGACAATGGATACAAATGGATTTGGCACATGCATTGGTTCATACTCTCACAGCCAGTGTAAAAGCAGCAGGGAGTACCAACAAGCAAGCAAAATCTTCACAGAAAAAATTTATCTAGAAAGTCTTTGTCAGTCCCCAAAACTGAAATTTTCACAGAAAAGACTAACATTACTGCCCAGTAAACTCCACTGTAAAGAATACATCTTTGTTACAAACATCTCCGCCCACTCCCACCTTTTCTTTTTGCCAGACCTGTTGAGTTCATTGGTGTAGTGTAGGGAATCCTAAGGGAGGAAACTGCATTTATTAGTGCTCATCAGCAACTTAAAGAGTCTGAAAAAGTAGCCAAGGACATTGAGAGGTTAAATGAGTTGCCTAGGGTCACATACTGAATGTCAAAAGGAGGACTTGAATCCAGGTCTTTCTGACTGAGACTGGCTCTCTACTGCCAATAACATTCTATCTTTCTTATCACCTACTTTTAATAAATAATGCACTGGTGTATCTTTATTGGACAAAGACATTTCTTGCTAAAAAGTCAAGTTACGTTCTTACTCTTGACTCCCTATTTATTTGCTTTTTATCTGTTGTCATTTAAAACACTGGGTAATTTAGAGGACTTCATAATGGAATATTTAATCAGCAAAAACTCTTGAAACTGTATAATTTTTGTATGTGCTAAATTAGAAAATAATTTATTGCTGGAAGTTCTGTTTCTTGATCAGAAAAATACCCAAGGAATGGGATAAATGCTAAATAATGAAAAGAGGGCAGAACTGTGTTAGAATTATCTGTTTTCAGAAGGCAAAGAATAAATACCCAACATTAACTTATATTTAAAACGGATGAAAAGTAGTGGCTTTCTGGTTATCTACAGTAATAAATATTTATAAAAGTCAGCATTTCCATAACAATAACAGAATCTACTTTTCATTAAAGTTTCTTGTTTTATTTTTTATAGCCTTTAAGTTCTCATTTTGTAATGATTTAAGATTCAATTGAATCTAACTATAGACTACATTAAATCTTAAATGTAGTGACCTCAATATAAAATATAAGCACAGCAAACTATTATTTGATGATCTTAGTACAACTGCGAATACAAAATCTCTCATGAATAGCTATCAAAATAAGAATATGATGTGTGTAGTGTTGTACTTGCTGAGAATGTTATGAGCAAACAGTGCTAAAGCCATGTCAAACTTACAAAAAAATAAATCAAGATGGAGTAAGTGCACCATGATTGTGATCCTGATAGTTCCTTAAACAATGCTATTCCATCAGAGATTTGCTACTGTGACAAAAAGTATAAAACCTTTTAAAGCATGAACCACACAAACCAGGAGGATAATCATATTTTTCATGCTCTGTAATCACATTCCATCCTTCAATTTTCATCTTCTATGTAAATTGAAAGATTTTTTAAAAAATGTCTTTCATAAACAAGGCTTACAAGTTACCAAGCAGGGAAAAGCATTTCTTTTTCTTTATCTCATAAGTTTCAGAAAATACTTGTGATTTGATTCTTTTTTCTCCTACAAATGACTACTTAGCAAGAATAAATCCTTTTGTGATTAATTTGTCCTACATATTCCAGTTAATGAAAGTTTGGGATCCAGCCAGGTATAGGGTTTGGAAAAAGTCTGGGGACCCTGGAAGTCCTATCAGCTTCTACAAGAGGAGGCAGATGATCCGAGTAAGGAAGGGCTAGCTTCAGACTTTGCAAACTGTCTTAAGACTCCCCGATAGGAGCAAAGGAAACACAGAGAAGTCCCCAGGTACAGAAGAAGCGGCGACAGACTCCAGAGAGGGAAGAATGACCAGAGAAGCTGGCAGAGTGTAACTGCAATCACTGTGCTAACCAGCAATCACACTGCCAAAGGTGTCCAACAAATGAAGAGTCAATGATGGCCTGGACTTTTCCACTCAATCATTCTTCAAGTTGCCAAAGTTTAGGCCTTTTAGACTGCCTTGAAATTCTCTCCAGCAAAGGCCAACCTGTACTTAGAAGAAAATAGTTCAAGGAAAAGTGGATAGAGCTATACTTCCTCATCTCTGTTTCAGAGAAGAGAGAAAACATACATTATTGACTTCCTGCACACACAGAGAAGACGACAGCTTTCATCAAAAGTACAATAACCTCTTATTTGGCATAGTTGGATATGGGAATATTGTTATTAACTGAATATTCAGGTTAACTAAGAGTCTTAAAAATAGACTAAAATAAATATAATTCAGAAGGCATTTCAGGATTTTATTGGGAAGTTGTAATTATTATCATTATCAATAATAATTGTAAAGAACTATAAAAGAAATTATATATTATATATATGCTTTTTGATTGCTTGAATTTTGGACAAATAGGAGTTCACTGCATTTTTTTTAGCTGATTAATAGTAAATAATTAATAAAAATAAAATCATAATCCTTTACATTCTTTACAATGTATGTGCTAATATCCACTCTGATAGTTTGGGGAAGATATTTCTTTCTTCTTGATTAACTTTTAAGGTATTTATTATTAAAAGTCTTCCTGTTCCCACAGACAGGATAACAGCCAAGCATGGAATAGCCTATCTCCTAAACAGAAAAAAAAAAAAGTCTGGCTTGAAAGGTTTCTGGATGAGGTAGGGTATAACAAAAGAAGGTTAAAAAGGTACATTAATTTCTAGATCTTTTGATTTTCTTTGAAATTGTTGAGGCTGAATGGTACAGTTTCACCAAAGTAAATAATTTTAATATACTGTTACTAATAAAGAATGGACACTTGTTATAATATAAGATTGAAAAAAATGTAAAAAAAAGTGTTTTTAAAATATGTTCTCCTAGTTTTCATCTTATAATGCATTTTCACAGTTAAACAAAGAGTAGAAGTTTTGCGATCCTATCACCACTACTTGAAACCAGATGCCACATAAGTTGAATTTAGACTTATAGTTGGACCTTGTGTAGCATTAGGCAATAATGTAGTAGCAGGATAAATAATTTCTTCAATAGATACATATGTGCCTATTAAGAAACCAGCAATTCCAATGACTAATATCAAGATATCTTTGAGAATCATCCACAGGCTGAAACTTTCCTTGTAAAATATAAGAATTTCAACTAAAGGTGGCAGAATGAGTGCCAATGTACTACTGCTCACAGCTCCAACGAGGGAAATCACTATATCCAAACGAGGAATCAGGATTGCTACGAGACCTGTGAAGAAGAGAACAGAAAATATAGGCATGAATGAATTAACATCAAAACAGATATTTTCAGTTCAGTAAGAAAAAAACCAATATTAAGTAGGGCTTCTTGAAAAAAGATATTAAATTAAACCAGAATGTGGATTTCACCAAAATGGCTACGCTGTTAACCTTAGGGGGAGAAAAGGGCTTTAATATTTTATTTTGAAGCTCTAAGTGAAAGACAATAAAAATGTGATCTACATCTCTTCAATTAGAGCAGCAATGACTTTTTTTTTACAACCATAAGGAATCACAGGTAGCTAGCTCTTCTTATTTTATAGATGGGGAAAGATAAGGCTTAGACCAATAAAACACTTTGTCCAAAGTCACTATGGAGGAACCAGAACGAGGCCCCAAAGTTACAGACTCTGAATCCAGTACCTTTCTATTATGCTACATTGCTCTTTATATTTAAACAAAAATCAATTTTCTTGGGGAAGAGGATGGTAGACATTGCTGTTTCCTAGGAATCCTTACTCTTAGCCTAGAACTGGGGTTATTAGCCTTTTTGTATGCTATAAATCCCTTTGGCAGTCTGGTAAAGCCTATGGAGTCCTCAGAATAATGTTCTTAAATGCATAAAATAAAATACAGAGGAGTACATAGGAAGCCAATTATACTGAAATACACATCAAAATATATATTTTTTAAAAGTTCACAAAATTAGGGTTAAGAACTCTTGGAGGGGCAGCTAGCTGGCACAGTGGCTATAGCATCAGCCCTGGATTCAGGAGAACCTGAGTTCAAATCTGGCCTCAGACCCATAATACTTCATAGCTGTGTGACCCTGGGCAAGTCACTTAATCCCACTGCCTGGCCAAAAAAAAGAAAAAAATCTTGGAATAGAGGCTTATACAATGTAGCAGAAAGAACAGAGCAATCTGGGTTGGGACACTGGCTCTGACACTGTGTAAGCACAGTCAATCAATCAACAAACATTTATTCAGTGCCGACAATTATGTCAGGTACTATGCCAGTCCTCTGGAGATTCAAAGACAAAAATAAACAATCACTACTCTCAAATTCCTTAGCCCAAGTTCCAATTTCTTCATTTTTAATATGGAGATAATAGTAGTGTCACTTAAGTCTCTGGGTCATTATGACAAAAATGCTTTAAAAATCATAACATATCATATAAATATAAGGCACTGTTTGTTACATCATTCCTTCTTACTCTATTCTACACATCTGGTTCAGGTGAGTGAACATAGAAGTCTGCAAGAAACCTCCAGCCTCAAGAACTGGTATTTATTTTGCTTTCTTTGAGATCATGATGCATCCCTGCCTTTTTTTTTTTTTTTAAACTTCAGCTGAAGCATAAGAGATTCTGCTCCAACCCCTTACCTTTACTCTGTGTGCCTCTCTGCTTCAAGTGTGTTTCTTGTAAACAAGATATTGTAGGATTCTGTTTTTTAATCCACTCTGCTATATACTTCTATTTTATGGGTGAATTTCATCCTATTCACATTCATAGTTATAATTACTGTGTTATTTCCCTCCTTTCACTCTATCCCTCTTCATAAGTGTTTTGCTTCTGACGACTGCCTCTCCCAGTCAACCCTCCTTTCTTTCAGCACCCCCTACTTTTCTTATCCCCTTCCTCCTACTTCTCTGTAGGTTAAGATAGATTTTTATGCCCAATTGAGTGTGTACATTATTTCCTCTTTGAGCCAATTCTGATCAGAGTAGGGATCAAGTGTTGCCTGCCTTCCTCTTCCCCAATTCCCCCTCCACTACGAAAGCTCTTTAATGCCTCTTTTATGTGAGATAATTCTACCTCTCCCCTTCTCCAAGTGCATCCCTCTTTCTCATTCCTTAATTTAATTTTTTGAGGATATCATCCCAACATGGTCAACTCACACCCTTGCCTTCTATGTATATTCTTTCTAACTGCCTTAATAAAGATAAAGTTCTTAGGAGTTACAAATATCATCTTCCAATGTTGGAACGTAAGCAGTTTAACCCTGTTAATCCCTTATGATTTCTCTTTCTTGTTTACCTTTTTATGCTTCTCTTGAGTCTTGTATTTGAAATTCAAATTTTGTATTCAGCTCTGGTCTTTTCATCAGGAATGCTCAAAAGTCCTCTATTTCATTAAATATCCATTTCTTCCCCTGAACGACGATACTCAGTTTTGCTAGATAGGTGATTCTTGGTTATAATCCTACCTCCTTTGTTCTCCAGAATATCATATTCCAAGACCTCCAATCCGTTAATATAGAAGTTGCAAAATCTTAAGCCATCGTGACTGTGGCTTCATGATATTTGAATGGTTTCTTTCTGCTGCTTGCAATATTTTCTCCTTGACCTGTGAGTGCTTGAATTTGCCTATAATAGTTCTGGGAGTTTTCATTTTTGCATCTCTTTCAGGAGGTGATTGGTGGATTCTTTCAATTTCTGTTACACCCCCTTGTTCTAGGACACCGGGTCAGTTTTCCTTGATAATTTTTTGAAATATGATGTCTAGGCTCTTCTTTTTATCATAGTTTTTGAAAGTCCAAGAATTCTTAAATTCTCTCTTCTAAATCTGTTTTTCTAGGTTATGTTCTTTTCCATTTGACCAATTCTACTTTTTAAGGAGTTCTCTTTGTGAATTTTTGTACATCTTTTTCCATTTGGCCCATTCTGCTGTTGAAGGCATAAATTCTTTTCTTCAGTGAATTTTTGTGCATTTTTTTTTCCCAATTTGGTCAATTCTACTTTTTAAGGAGTTCTTGTCAGAGGATTTTGTACCTGTTTTTACCATTCAGACTATTCTTTATTTAATGTATTATTTTCTTGTGTAATTTTTTGTACCTCCTTTACCATGCTGTTGACTTTTTTCATGATTTTGTTATCACTCTCATTCCTTTTGCCATTTTTTCCTCTACCTTTCTTATTTGGTTTTAAATCCCCTTTTTAGCTCTTCTAGGAATTCTTTTTTGGTCTCGAGACCTATTCATGATTTTCTTTGGGGTTCTGCATATAGCTGCCTTGATTTCATTGTCTTCTGGGTTTGTGTCTTGATCTTTGATGTTACCCTAGTAATTTTTTTTTAACATGGAC
The DNA here is from genome assembly GCF_900497805.2 of Vombatus ursinus. Lineage (NCBI taxonomy): Eukaryota > Metazoa > Chordata > Mammalia > Diprotodontia > Vombatidae > Vombatus > Vombatus ursinus. Next base: position 3,034,881 of record NW_020947122.1, read on the forward strand.
CAATTTTAAATTTATTTATTTTTGGTTTTCAACATTCACTTCCCCAAGATTTTGAGTTACAAATTTTCTCCCCATCTTGTCCCTCCCCCCACCCCAAGATGGCATGCATTCTGTATACAGCTTCCCCTAATCTGCCCTCCCTTCTATCTCTCCCCCCTTCTCTTATCCCTTACCCCTTCTATTTTCCTGTAGGGCAGGATATATGTCAGTACCCCATTTTCTGTATTTCTTATTTCCCAGTTGCATGTGAAAACAATTTTTTTTAAACATGTGTTTTTAAAACTTTGGGTTACAAATTTTCTCCCTTCCTCCCTCCCTACCCACCCTCATTGAAAAGGCAAGCAACTCGATACAGATTATACATGTACAGTCATGCAAAAACTTCCATTGTAGTCATGTTGTGAAAAACTAAGTATATTTCCCTTCATCCTATCTGCCCCCCCATTTATTCTATTCTCTCTTTTGACCCTGTCCCTCCTCAGAAGTGTTTGCTTCTGATTATTCCCCTCAATCTGCCCTCCCCTCTGTCATCCCCCTGCTCTCTTGTCCCCTTCTCCCCTTATTTTCCTGTAAAGTAAGGTAGATTCTATACCCAATTGTGTATGTTATTCCCTCCTTAAGCCAAATCCTCTGAGAATAAGATTCACTCATTCCTTCTCACCTTTCCCCATTTCCCCTCTACTATATAAGGCTTTTCTTGTCTGTTTCATGTGAGATAATTTACCCCATTCTACCTTTCCCTTTCTCCTTCTTCCAGTATAATCCTCTCTCATGCCTTAATTTTATTTTCCAGATATCACCCCTTCATCTTCAACTCAACCTGGACCCTCTATCTATCTATCTATCTATCTATACACACATACATATAATTTTTCCCTCCCACTACCCTAATACTGACAAAGGACTCATGAGTTACAAATATCTTCTCTCCATGCAGGAATGTAAACAGTTCAACCTTAATAAGTCTGTTATGATTTCTCTTTCCTGCTTACCTCTTCATGTTTCACTTGAGTCTTACATTTGAAAGTCAAATTTTCTAATCAGCTCTGGTTTTTTCATCAAGAATGCTTGAAAGTCTCCTATTTCACTGAATGACCATTTTTTCTCCTGAAGGATTATACTCATTTTTGCTGGGTAGGTGATTCTTCGTTGTAATCCTATCTCCTTTGCCCTCTGGAATATTATATTCCATGCCCTCTGGTCCCTTAATGTAAAAGCGGCTAAATCTTGTGTTATCCTAATTGTGTTTCCACAATACTTGAATTGTTTCTTTCTGGCTGCTTGTAATATTTTCTCCTTGACCTGGGAACTCTGGAATTTGGCTACAGTATTCCTAGGAGTTTTCCTTTGGGAATCTCTTTCAGGAGGTTATCAGTGGATTCTTTCAATTTCTATTTTGCTCCCTGGTGCTAAAATATCAGGGCCATTTTCCTTGATCATTTCTTGAAAGATGATGTCTAGGCTCTTTTTTTGATCATGGCTTTCAGAGAGTTCAATAATTTTTAAATTCTCTCTCCTGGATCTATTTTCCAGGTCAGTTGTTTTTCCAATGAGATATTTCACATTGTCTTCTATTTTTTCATTCTTTTGGATTTGTTTTACAGTGACTTGATTTCTCATAAAGTCACTAGCTTCCAATTGCTCCATTCTAATTTTTAAGGAAGCATTTTCTTCAGTAAGCTTTGGGACTTCCTTTTCCATTTGGCAAATTTTGCTTTTGAGGACATTCTTCTCCTCATTGGCTTTTTAGACCTCAACCTCATAGGTTGAGAAGTCTGGAATCCACCACAGCTGCCTGCGATTCAGTCCTCTGAGACCTGCTCCAGGTTCACTGAGGCCTGCCCTGCCAACGCACCCACGCCGAACTGCGCTCATCTCCCAGCCCGGCACGATATACTTTTCCAATCAACCATCCAGGCTGTCTTAGGCTGGAAATTTGTTTCACTATGTCTTTCTGTGGGTTCTGCTGTCTAGAATTTGTTTAGAGCCATTTTTTATAGGTATTTGGAGGGGTTTGGGGGAGAGTTCAAGCAAGTCACTGCTTTTACTCCGCCATCTTGGCTCTGCCCCTAGTAACTTTCTATAATCAGGTTCTTTTGTTATATTAAAGTTGGCCTCTGCTCCTTGGGTGGAGGGGGCAATGTTCCAAACTTCAGGCCTTTCTTGCTGTAGCTCTCAAAGCTAGTTCTGGGGGTCCATAAGTTCCCAGTTCTTCCACAGTGGTATGATCTAAAGAGAGGTGTTGTCACTGCTCTCCTGGTCTGTGCTCTCATCTGTGAGCGACCACAAGAACTCTTTTCCACCATAGAATTGTGATCAGAGTTCCCACTCTTGCTTCTCCTCTCTCTAGGAATGAAAGTTGGAACTGCGTATAAGCAATGCAATGGAGTCCTGTACCCAATGCCAGCAAAATGACCCTTATAATCTCCTTCTGACTAGTTGTCCAACCCCCTTACTGGGCTAAGAGCTCCAGAGGCCACTGCTGATACCAATTCAGTCACTCAACAATGTTAAATACTACAGAGGTCAAGAAAGATGAAGATTGAGAAAAAACCAGAAAATTTCCTTTTTAAAAAAATCTTTGATATGACAATTATAGATAGGTGAAATCAGAATCCTTTGGTGGGGGGGGCAGTGGTGGGGAGAACAACTCTGGGTATGAAAGCCAATTAAGTCAATAGAATGGCTCAGACCTTATGGGAAAAACAGGAACAAAAAGAACCTTGTGTGGATCCTGGCACCTCAAGCTTAGAATGTTGAAAAATGAGCTCATTATCATTCTCTTAAAATAGGCATTCATTCCCAATTTCCCCAATACCATACCACCACTTGGTTCCCAGGCTTGAACACTTAATATATTTTTTACTTTTTTCTTTTTTCTATTCTAGATTACATACGCACAAAGATAATCACTTGGTTTATAGTTGTGGTTTATATTATTTTACCATTTGTTCCTGGAATTATTTATTTGAGCCTCACTCTACAGTATATATTTAGTAATCCTATCAATAGTCAAGAAGGTGAGCATAAAAGGGTATTTCACAATTTAAGCAAGAGCAATATATGAAAATTAATCAAACATTAAACACCTACTTATATAAAATCAACTGTACTAGAACCTATTGCTAAGTAACATTGCTACCTTTCAACATGCTTCAAATACAGATATACAAAGGAATTAAATCAGAAGGTCTAAAGAATTAAATTAGAAATTCACTCAATAGATTCACAAATTGAATCTTTTGAACAAAATGCTTCCCTGAAGCATTATTATTCAATTTATGAACATTCAAATTACAGACTATTCAGGAAGATACTTATTTTGTAAAAATGAATACATGTGAACTTTTATTGTCTTTTAAAATACTCCTGGAGAGAGACAGCAATGCTATCACTAAAAAAAGAGACTTAAATTATATAGTTAATAAGGGTAAGAGCTAGAATGACCATCACTGAAAATTGATTTTGTGCAAGTCATTTAATCTATCAAGGCCTCAATTTCCTCATCTGTAAAATGAAGAAGTTGAGTTAAAGATAACCATAAAGGTCCCTTCCAACTCCAAATCTATGAATTTATGAACTCTGAATTTAAAGGGAAAAAAATACACACAACTCAGCAAAACAACAAATTCCGTAACTAAATAAAGCTCATAGGCAAAGTAGTAGGAAAAGTCAACTTGACATCAATTCTAACTGCACAAACATCACTGATATTTCTTAATAGTCCATCTTGGATTTAGTGTATAGATGCAAATGTCTGAAACACTTAACTATCTTCTTATCTTTACCTAAATAAGCTGTAGCTAATTTAAATAAATGAAATTCTAGTGTGCCTTCTACAGTATTTGGACTTTCATTTCACTGAACAGATTTTTAAAAAATTACGCTTTCTGGTCACATACTTTTGAGATGGAGTTTCCCGATCTCCCTGGAAGTAGTGTCCACTCATGGGCCCAATTCCACTACTGGTCAGCACAGGAGCTCTGATCTAGGCTAGTTCCCTCTTCCTCAGTCAGCCTAGAGGACCTCCCAGTCCTGAGGCTCCCCATATTGGTTCCAGACTTAGTGTTCAAATATCTTTTCCTACTGTAGCTTAAAACTCGAGCTCAAAAGCCACCAGATGCAGTTCCTCAGTAGCAAAGGTGTACCACCATCCCTGACAACGTTAGGAATCAAAGTTTCTCCTTCTTCAAATATGTATTTTTCAAAGCAGTTTCCAAGAGAAAAAACAGAAAGGATGATTGGACAATACTTCCTGAAGGATCCATGATTTCATAGGTACAGGTGCACCTTGTACTGATGCAGATCATTGCTAGTCTTTTCTACAACTTGATAGGCTCTCTTATTGAATTACTGTTGCTAAAAAAAAAAAAATCTTTCAGCATAAGAAGCTTGGCAGAATATAAGTTTACACAAGAATCTTACATGATATACCATGATAATTTCCAAATGGATCACTGACATAGATTTTTAAAAATTATACAGTTAAAAACTGGAGGGGAATGAGTGATCCTATCTTTTATAACTGTAGATGGGGAAACTACTTATATATATTGGGGAAACAAGCCCATACAAAGAAGGAATTGTAAGAGACAAAAGAGACAATTATATAAAATTAATAAAAACATAAAATGATATCATATTTCATTATACTAATTTTCACACAAATAAAAGCAATGTATCCAGAATTTTTAAAAGCTATGGACTTGGGAAAAATCTTTGCATTAAACATTTATAATAAAAGTCAAATGTCCAAAATCTACAGGAAACTGACACATAAGATTGAGAGTCATTCCACAAAAGATAAATTGCTAGAGATAAACTGATAAAGAAGATGAAGTGTAGTTTTTTAAAATAAAAAATTATCAAAAATCATGTGAATAGTATTCAGCATCACTAGTTATAATAAAAATACAAATTAAAACAAGTCTGAGCTATTATCATTCACACATCAAATTGAAAAAGATGGTAAAAGAAAAAAATATATATAATGTTAGGGTTGTGGGAAAAGCATAGTAATTCCCTACAGGTGGAGCTGTGAACTTACCTGAACCATTCTGGAAAGCAATATGGAATTAGAGAACAGAAATTGCAAAAATGTTCCTACCTTCTGACCATCAATTCCACTATTTTTTTAATACCCTAAGAAGGCTGACAGGAAGAAAAGACCTATTTGTATAGAAATATTCATAATAATAATGTTCTGGCAGCCCTGGAAAAGAGATGAGAAAATTTACCTCCCCACAGGTGCGGGATGCTACATATGAAGTTACTAGATTTGGCTATTTAGATTTGGCAATTAAGAGATTATAATTTTGGAGAATGCAAGCAATTTGGATTGAATGATGAGGTCAGAAGCCAGCCTGTAGAGATTTAAAATGAGAAGAAGCAGAAGCACCTATTGTAAATGGCCTTAATAAAGACTTCAGCCACAAAAGATGAAGAGAGTTATGGGATGATAGTGGGACTACATGGATTAAATGAGGGATTTTTAAAGATGGGGGAGACATGAGCATGTTTGCACGCAGCAGAGAAGCAGCCAATAGACAGGGAGAGAATGAACATAAATTGAGAGAGGGTTTGGGGGTAAAAATAATGAGTTCAGTTTTAGACATGTTACATTTGAGATGTCTACAGCACATTCAACTTGAAATGCCTAACAGGCAGTTGGAGATACAAGACTGGAGGTTAGCAGAGAGATTAGAGATTTGTAGATAAGTAGATTTGAAATCATTAGCATAAAGATGATAATTGAATCCATAGAAGCTGATGAGATCACCAAGTGAAATGTACAGAGGGAGAAGAGATGAGGGCTCAGGACAGAGTCCTGAGGGATAACCAGAGAAAGCAGGTAGGACATGGAGAAAAATCCAGAAAAGGAGACTGAGGAGCTGTAAGATAGGTAGGAGAATCAGAAAAGAATAATGTCTCAAAAAACTAAAGAGAAGAGAGTATCAAGGATAAGAGTGTCATCAACAGTGTCAAAAGCTGAAGAGAGGTTATAATGAATGAGGACTGAGAAAAGGTTATTAGATTTGGCATTTAAGAAATCATTAGTAACTTTGGAGAGAGCAGTTTCAGTTGAATGATTGTATGGAAACCAGTCTGTAGAGAGTTAAGGAGAGAAAGTAAGAGGAAACGAGGTGGAGCTATCTATACTAGATGGCTTTCTCAAGGAGCTTAGCCACAAAAGGTAAGAGAGATATGGGATGAGAGGGAAGATGGATGAATCAAATGAGAGTTTTTTGAGGATGAAGGAGAAATGGACATGTTCATATGCATTTGGAAAACAGCTAGTAGATAGGAAAAAAATCGAAGATAAAAGAGAGAATGAGGATGATAGAGAGAACAATCTTTTGGAGAAGATGGGAGCATAGAGAGACTATGATTACCCTATTCCCAGAAGCTATATCTCATCTTCAAGCAGCCTAGGATTGTATTAGCTTTTTGGGCTGCTGCCAAAACTTTGTTGAACCTAATTGTGTAAATAAAAAGGGATACTACTTGCAGTAGCTGCCTCAGAGAGTAGTTGTGATAAATAATAATGTATGTTGTAAACCTTAAAGCATAATGTAAATGTAAGCTATTACTATCATTAGTTACAACTGAAAGGATTTTTTTTTGTATTGCTGTAATTATTAGGGCAATAAAAAAATCTTAAAAACAAGAAATAAGAATGAAATAAATTTATAAAGATATTATATTCATTTTCGGGCAGCACTCAAAAGAGTAATGATTTTGTTATGATACCAAAAGCCTAAGTGTGAGTAAAACAGCTTTCTTTGTAGAATATCAAAGGCTAGACTAGTAAAAACAATTACTATATAATGAAAATGCCCATAAGAGATGAAAAAGTTAAGATGGTAGTTTTGAATTTGCTTTAAGTTATACAAGTATTGATTTGTAATTTTAGCATTATGAAATTATTTCAGATATCTCTTAAAATCCTCATTTATAGAAAAATGTAAAGATTGTATGAAGGATTAATGTCAGTATAATAATTCAATTAAAATATGTTATTTATACTTACATGTAATAAAAACTAAGAAAGTCCTAATAATGAGTTCACATATTAGCTTTGATTTATTCTGAAATTTGGATGTAATTCCTGGAATGATGATTTCTGCTGGAACATAGAACTGAATTGAGTAAGTCACAAAAATCCCAAAGGAATACAGAATTTTCACTGATTGATACAACCTGTCAAAAATATTTGAACAAAGATTAATCATCATATAAAATGCAATCTCTGGCTTATAGCACTTTATATCTTTCCTTTGCCATTATCACAATTTACATTTGTGTAAATATCATAGATCCCCTCCCCTATACAACCAGTAAGACTATAAGCTCCCTGAAGGTAGGTAGTATGTCATTTTTCATTTTTTGTGTGCCTAGTATATAGCACAAGGTATGTTCATAGCTTTCCAATTTCTGAAACTCTTGACTCTGAATTCAGTATTTCAAGGTATAAAATACTTTGTGTCTAAAGATGATATAAATCTTCAGTTAAAAAAAAACAAGCCATCTGTTTCTATTTTTATATTTTGACATCTACTATAATTCCTTCTTAGGATGAAAAATCTACATTGTTAAGGGTGGTCTTTCTCCTGATTTCAAAAACATTCATGATAAATCACCTTAGATTATAATATACACTAATTCTTATTCAATAGATAGTACTTGCTATTGAGCATCAATCTGAAAAAGCAAGGGAACAGAAGGAAAAATGTGCAGAGAAACAACGAAGACATTTATCAGTGACACAATTTGTACATGGAAGAGGAAAGAGTAACAGTTGTTCCTTTACTACTCTTTGTTGTAAGGAGAGGAGAATGTAAGCTCTTTGAGAGCAAGGATAGTCCTCTTTTTGTCTTTATACCCTTGTACCTGGAACAGTGCATTACATATAGTAGACTCCATCTACCATGTCTGCTGCACTGAAGTCACTGTGGAAGTCAGGTTCAAAAGTGTCCTTACTGGCAATGGTTATAGAAGCTATTAATTGGTAATGGGAGGAAAAAACACAATCTATTTTTTCACAGTACTCAGAGAAGATGTATTTCCATAGATCACATCTATAATAATGAGCTTAAAAAGGGTCTCCTCAATCTTACTGATAAAAGTCAGTAATGATGTGACAGTGGCTCTGCTGTTCTCTCTGTTTTCCTCCCATACACCAAGTCCTTCTCCACTAGTTAGTTCAGGCTCTGAACAAACCAAATTTACTTGGTTCCCTCTTTGATCTCAATTCTTTCCCCATATGCCCAAGTCCTACTTCTCGATTACTCTATATTTAAATTAAAATATTTTCCTTCTTTATATGCAAAAGTAAATCATAATCAAAACTTCTTGTCTTTCTGTAATGGGTTGAAAATGATGAAATTTTACATGTCAAATTGACAAAAACTGACAAAGAATGTATTTTTAAAGTTAAAATTTACATTTACCAAATACAAATGTAACTAATTTATATTAGTATTGAAATTACAATAAATGGAGCAAAAATTATATATGTCTACTTACCATTCATCTTGAGGAAGATTTAAAGTTATGCTGCCTTTGATTTCATCTTGAAAACGCATATATCCGAGGGTGGCTAATGTTATGTACAGAGTAGTAACAATCCCCATGCCAATGTTCAATGCTTCTGGGAAGCGTTTTGTTTCTTTCATTTGATTTTCCAATGGGAGTACCTGAGGATGGGGAGAGATTAAAAAAAAAAAGATATGCATAATAAAATCATAGAATTTTAGTGTTGAAGAAGACCTTAGAGGTCTCAAGTCTAATCTCTTATTTTATAAATGAGGGAACTGAAGTAAAGAAAAATGAAATGATTTACCAATGTTATAGATTCAAAAGTAGAACCCAGGCGTCCTGATTAACAGTATAGGACTTTACTTTCAGTTTTATTGATGCCTTTTCTTTTTCTCATCAGTCATTTCTGTTCATACCCTGTCGCCGACTCACTCGGTGAGCCTTCCTTTATAACAGAGAAAGAATCAAATAAAATCAACTGACATAGTTGGCAGCACATTGGCCCTGGAGTAAGGAGGACCCGAGTTCAAATCTAACCTCAAACACTTCCTACTGGACAAGTCACTTAACCTCAGTTTCCTCATCTGTAAAATGAGCTGGAAAAGGAAATGGCAAACCATTCCGATATCTTTGCCAAGAAAACCCCAAATGGGGTCACGAAGAGTCAGACACGACTGAAACAACTCAACAACAAATGACATAGACCACGTCTGACTATACAGATACCATTCCGTCCGTCACCTCTCCAAGGAAAGAAGTATATTTCATCTTATCTCTTTTCTGGGGCCAATATTAATCATTATGATTATGTATCATTTGACTTGATTTTACTTGTGTTTGTCTACATTATTGAAGTCACTGAATATATTGTTTTCCCGGTTCTGCTTACTTTACATCAGTTCATACAAGTCTCCTGATGTTTTTCCAGATCCCATCATATCAATCACTTCTGTGGCTCAATAATATTCCACTACATTCACATACCACAATTCATTCAACCATTCTTCAATGAATGTACACCCACTCTGTTGCCAAGTTTCAGCTACCACCAAAGTGCCACTACAAATATTGTGACCTTTCTTTCTGTCCTTGATTTCTTCGGACATCTAACACGAGGATTTCTGAGTCAAAAAGTATGAAGCTCGGTGACTTTTCAAATAATTGTGTGCGTATACACATACACACACACACACACACACACACAAATGGTTCTTAAGTTTCATAAATTCACATTACGCAAATTCAATTTTATATAAAAAATTCTGGAAAAAAAATACACATTTCAAAAAAAACCACCTATGTCAACTTTACTGCACAGTATTGTGCTCTCTTGCCACTCCTGTCCTTCAGCTCAGTGCTCTGCAGCTTCCCATCTACCCCACCCCCACAAAAATTCCTTCAAAAAAAAAAAAAAAAAAAAAAAGCCCTCCAAGCAAGAACAGAAGAACACACTTCTGGAGACACCGCACTGTTGCCACCAGACCTCCAGCACTGAGAAAGAACTTTGTCTGTCTTCTGTCAGTCCATCCTCGGGTACCATGTATCTGTCCCTGGTCCCTGGTTCCTCCTCCTGCTATCGTTTCTCTGTCTCTAGCCCCTACATGTTCTAGAAGCGTGTGCCAGCCCATTCCTGCCTCCTTTCCTCTCATCCTTTTCCACATTAGTGGGCAAATTCACATTACATAAAAATCGGTTTACAGAGAGGTCTGTATCCCTGTTAGTTCCTTATACACATTTTGGATATCAGAAATATTTGATGCAAATAATTTTTCATCAATGAAAGTTTTCCTTCTTATCTATATTGCTTTTATTTGTGCCAAAAAATTTTAATTCTATGTAGCTGAAATTGTTTTGCTCTATTTTGGGTATTTAAAAAGAAGATTCAATGTCTGCCTTGGAAGTTGGTACTTAAGGTGAGGCTTGAAAGAAACAAAGCATTCCAAAGAACAGAGGTGAGATGGGAATGCACTGCAGGCATGAAGGACAGCTTGGAGATGGATGGAGCATTGTGCGTGAGGAATCTCAAGGCCAGTGTACTTGAGTAATAATATGCATAAAGGGGAATAATGTGTAGTAAGGTTTGAAAGGCAGGCAGGAACCATGTTGTAAAGGGCTTTAAATGGGAAACAGAAAAGTCTGCATTTGACCCTAATGCCATTAAGGAGCCACTGGAGTTTACTGAGCAAATGACACAGTCAGACCCGTCCCTTAGCAATATCTATCTGGAGCACGGATTAGAGTAGGTATAATATAGAAATGGCCGTGGGGGTGGGATTAAGGGTGGAAGTAGGAAGGATGTTGCTGTTAGGAGACTATTGCAATGGACTAGGCAAGAGAAAATGAGGACCTGAACTAGTTTGTTGTCTGTGTGAGTACACAAAGAAATGCATATAGGAAACATTGTGAAGAAAGAATTGACAAGACTTTTATTTTTACATTTTGAGTTCCAAATTCTCTCCCTCCCTCCCACTCCTACTCACCCAATGAGAAGGCAATTTATCAATTTTACAAGTGAAATTATGCAAAATGTATTTTCACACTAGCCATGTTTCAAAAAAAAAAGCAAGAAAAATAAAATGAGAAAATTATACTTCAATTTGTACTCAGGGTTCATCAGTTTTCTCTCTGGAGGCAGATAGCATTTTGCTTTCATCATGAGTCCTTTGGAGCTGTCTTGGATCACTGTACTGATCAGAGTAGCCAAGTGTTTCACAGTTGATCACCATTACAATATTGCTGTTACTGTGCACAATGATCTCCCAGTTCTTCTCACTTTACTTTGCAGCAGCTCATGTCTTCCCATGTTTTTTCTGAAACCATCTCCCTCATCATTTCTGATAGCACAATAGTAGTCCATCATAATCATAAGCAGCTTGTTCAGCCATTACCCAGGTAACAAACATCCCCTTGATTTCCAATTCTTTGCCACCACAAAAAGAGCTATTATCAATATTTTTGTATAGAGGTCCTTTTCCTTTTTCTTCTATCTCTTTGGGATACAGACCTGGTAATGGTATTAGTGGGTGAAAGGGTATGCACAGTTTTATAGAGCATAGTTCCTAATTGTTTTCCAGAATGGCTGGACCAACAGTTCATTAATGTAGCTATTTCCCTCTCATCCCCTGTAGCATTTGTCATTTCTAATAGGTGTGAGGTGGTAGCTCAGAGTTGTTTTCATTTGCATTCCTCTAATCAATAATCAATTCCTCTAATTGAGAGCATTTTGTAATATGACTATAAATAGCTTTGATTTCTTCTGAAAACTGCCTGTTTATATCTTATGCTCTTGTGATTATAAATTTGACTCAGTTCTCTACTCAGTATATATTTCAGAAATGAGGTCTTTGTCAGAGAAATCTGCTTTCTCTGATAAAAAAAAAATTTTTTTTGATGTCATTTTATTGTATATGGTAACTGAGCAAAATGTAGTTTCCCTGATTATTTCTTTTGATTAGGCCTATTTTTGCTCTGCTTTGTCTGAGATCACGATTGCTACTGCTGCCTTTTTCACTGTAGCTGAAGCATATTAGATTCTACCACAATCCTTTATTTTAAGTGTGTGTGTGTGTGTCTCTGGTAAACAACATGTTGTTAGATTCTGGTTTCTACACCATTCTGCTATGCCCTTCTGCTTCATGGGCGAGGTCATCCCGTTCACACTCAC
>NW_020947122.1:3047092-3093653 GCF_900497805.2 Vombatus ursinus
CCCCCACTTTCTCCTGTTCCCCTTTCCTCCTGCTTTCATGTAGGGTAACACAGGTTTCTATTACCAATTGAGTATGTACACATATTTTCTTTCTTTGAACTAATCTAAATGTAAGTGAAGTTCAAACACTGCCCACCCCCCTTCACCCCCACCATTTTCCCCTCCACTGTAAAAGTTCTTTTAGGTGAGATAGTTTTCCCCATTCTTCCTCTTCCTTACACCTTCTCTCAGGGCATCCCTCTTTCTCACCCATCCACTTTTAAAAACCTCATCCCAACGTTATCAATTCACTCTCATACCCTCTATTTAAAATCCTTCTAACTGCCCTAATAATGAGAAATTTCATATAAGATACAGGTATCATCTTCCCACACAGAAAACAAAAAGTTTATTATTGAGCCCCTTAAGGTTTCTCTTTCATGTTTACCTTTTTATGCTTCTCTTGAGTCTTATATTTTAAAATCAGATTTTCTATTCAGCTCTGGTCTTTTCATCAGGAATGCTTGAAAGTCTTCTATTTCATTAAATATCCTTTTTTCCTGGAAGGATTAGACTCAGTTTTCCTGGGTAGGTTATTATTGGTTGTAAACTTAGCTCTTTTGTTTTCTGTAATATCATATTCTAAGACGACTTCTCCTTTGATGTGGTAGCTGCCAAATCTTGTGTTATCCTGACTCTAGTTCCAAGGTATATGAATTGTTTCTTTCTGGCTGCTTGAAATATTTTCTCTTTGACCTGGAAGCTCTGGAATTTGGGCATAACATTCCTGGGAGTTTTCATTTTGGGATCCCTTTCTGGAGGTGATTGGTGGAGTCTTTCAATTTCTATTTTACCCTCTGGATCTAAGATACTGCAGCAGTTTCCCTGGATAATTTCTTGAAATATGATGGCTAGGCTTTTTCTTTGATCATAACTTTCATGTGGCCCAACAATTTTTGCTCTCTCTTCTGTCCTTCAGGTCAGACATTTTTCTGATAAGATATTTCACATTTTCTTCTATTTTTTATTATTTTGTCTTTGTTTAACTGTTTCTTGATGTTTCAGACTCATTAGTTCCCACTTGCCCAAATCTAATTTTTTTTTTTAGTTTTTAAATTTATTTTAAAGTTAAATACAAAATAAGAAAAAATTGCCATTTACACAGCATAACATAAGAGAGGATTCAATATAAAGCAATGGATTTCTATTTCACGAAAACCTGTATAATGAATACTACAGTTTTCAAAGCTGTACATCTTTTCTTTACTTCCTTGTATGTTTTCTTTTGTCCTCTGCTATGCACTTTTTATTTTTATTTTTTCTCCTTCCACCCCTCCTCCCAGCTACAATTAAGCACAGACACACACACACGCACGTGCACACACACACACATACACGTATACATAGATATCCATAAACATACCAATATATACATATGCACTCAAACACATATATGTAAGACCATATTATGCATATTTCCACTTGTCATCTATTTCTCTGAAAGTGGATAGCATCTTCCTTAAGTTCAAGTCTTTCCATATTTTTCTAAATCTACCAGTTCATCATTTCCTATACCACAACAATATTCCAACCCAATCCCATTCTATCTGGAAGATTATCTATGAGAGTTTTTTCCCCCAATTTTCTGCATTCCCTCTATTCTTGCCTACACAGGCTTTATTTATACGGGAAAATTTTTTGTTTAAAATAATCAAAATTATCCATGTGGCACTTCAACACTTCTCTCTCATTATAATATGGTTTAAGATCTGATACTACTGAATCTATTTCCTTCACATTTTTTTCCCTTGGTTTCCTTAAAGTTCCTGACCCTGTACTCTTCCAAATGAACCCTGTTATTTTTTCTGACTCAGGAAGATACTTTTTTAGTAATTTAATTGAGATGGCATTACATGAATAGATTAGGTAAAATTATCATTTTAAAAAATTTTATTAGCTTTACCTACCCATCCACAAAAAATATTACTTCAATTATTTAGATATAACTTTGCTTGTATAAAGGGTTTTGTACGTTACATTCGTATAGTTTCTGTGTCTGTTTCGGCACAATTCTAATTTTATTGTCTCTGGCTTGAGAGTGCCCATAGCTACTGCACTTCTGTCCCCACCACTTAGTCCCAATTACTGGTGTTTCATCCACATGGGTACTGGGCAAGCCTCTTCCCCTGTGCCACTGATTTCTCTTTCTGACTTCCTATGTTGTCTATGTTGTGAACGTTTCACTCTGACCTTTTGTTGGCTTTGCCACTCCAGAATTTGATTTCAGTTGTTATTTTAAAGCTGTTTGGAGGGGAATATTGGGAGAGCTGAGTAGAATGCTTTCTCTACTCCACCATCTACTTCCCTATTATTGTTGAGGGAACCACCATCCTCCTAATCACCCAGGTTCACAAACCTAGATGTTACCCTCAATTCCTTATTGTCTCTCACCATTCATATGCAATCTCTTGCCAAGGCCTGTTAATTTCATCTTGTAACATATTTCACACACACTCCCTTCTGTCCTCTGACACTAACCAAGCTGGTATAAACCCTCATTATCTCATACTTAGACTTTTGCAAATGGTTGCTGTTTGGTCTGCTTGCCACAAGTTTCTACCTACTTTAGTCCATCCTCCACTCAACTGTCAAGGTGATTTTCCTTAAATACAATTCTGACCATGTCACCCCTGCCCCATATGCATTTCAATAAACTCCAGTGGCTCCAAGATCATACATAAAACTATCTGTCATTAAAAGTCCTACATAACTTGCCTCTCCCCCTGCCTTTCCAGCCTTCTAATACCTTATACTTCCCCCATCATGAACTTTGGGATCAGCGACACTGGCCTCCTTGCTGTTCCTTGCACAAGACATACTCTATCTTCCAACTCAGTGCTATGTGTATATGTGTGTATGCATATGCATCTGTACATATATATATATGTGTGTGTGTGTGTGTGTGTCTGTACACATATGTACATACATACATAACATTTTATATATGTATATAGCATATGTATATTGAAGAAATATTTATACTTTGACCTCTTGTAATTTTATTCATACAGAAACCTATAATCTAATGTGGAAATAAACAGTTTTAAAATAATAAAATGGAAATGAAAATGGAAAAAAAATGCTCATTTAAAATATTTTTTTATCTAGCCTTTTTTATACTTAATGCTTTAAAATAAATTCTTACCACTCCAATGCCTTCAAAAGCAAATACAGCTGTACCAAAAAAGAGTGGATATTTCTTCCAACCAGCCACAGCTGGAAGACTTCGGGGATCTGGTATATCCTAGTGATTGAAGAAAAAAAAAAACTTTCACAGATAGGTAGGAGGAGTTCTTAATTAATCCAATGAAATTTACAAAGAACAAAATCAATTACCTTCTTGTGCTTCCTAAGTTTTTCAAAACATATAATTAATAATTTTTGTTTTCAAACAAAAATGACTGCACTTAAACCAGACTTACTCTATCAGGTTTAAACTCTCAAAAGCTGCTAATCCCCTTCCCATACAAGCTGTCCTGGGAATTAAACACTTCCAATTACCTCCTTCTACCAGCAGAATCCAGGGTAACTAATAACAGAATTGGATCCTAAAGAAAGACCTCAGGCAGAAAGCTACCCCAGTTAATAGGTCCTCACTGGTATTGGTATTTTTGGTTTATTTTCCAGCTTTCCTTGACCTACCCTTTTACACAGAGTAGGTTCATCAGTCATAAGTAATGGGGAAAGTTGAAATGTTCTTAATTAAGGACATTTGGATAGAAACCTTTCCCATCATCTTCCAACTACAGAAAATGGAATTTTATTTACTTTTTTATATAAATTTATTTTTTTTGTTTTCAACATTTACTTCCATGAGATTTTGAGTTCCAAATTTTCACCCCATCTCGCCCCTCCCCCCATCTCCAAGATGGCATGCATTCTGAATACCCCTTCCCCTAGTCTGCCTTCCCTTCTATCTCTACCCCTCTTCTCTTATCCCCTTCCCTTTCTATTTTCCTGTAGGGCAGGATATATTTCTGTACCCCATTTCCTGTATTTCTTATTTCCCAGTTACATGTGAAAACATTTTTTTTAAACATGTGTTTTTAAAACTTTGGGTTCCAAATTTTCTCCCTTCCTCCCTCCCCACCCACCCTCATTGATAAGGCAAGCAACTAAATATAGGTTATACATGTGCAGTTATGCACAACACCTCCATAGTAGACCTGCTGTGAAAAACTAACTCTATTTCCCTTAATCCTATCCCACCCCCCCCATTTATTCTATTCTTTCTTTTGACCCTGTCCCTCCTCAGAAGTATTTCCTTCTGATTACTGCCTTTCCCAATCTGCCCTCCTCTCTGTCATCACCCTACTCTCTTGTTCCCTTGCCCCCCTATTTTCCTGTAGGGTAAGACAGATTTCCGTACCCAACTGAGTATGTGTGAAACATATTATTATAAAAAATGTTTAGATAATGAAGTAATTGGGTCAAGAGTAATTGGGGACTTGAACTAAAGTGGTATTGGCATGCAGGCCTACATTATTAGCATGAAATAAAACAGGAAAACATAAAATTTGGTGGAATCATCTATCATCAAAACCCATTCTTAAAAAAATGCTATGGTATAAAAACCATAAAATATTTTCATAGTTTCTAAGTTATTTACAGTATTTTTAAAGTAACAATTAAAAACACATAATAATTTAAGATGTGTTATACTTACTCTAACAACATATTGGTAGATTATTATAAGACTGATGGCCATGGAAAGATTGGCAAGGAGTGAAAGGGCAGACAAGCTCTTGAGTTCACGAACGAGGACCAAAAGAAATACAAATGGGAGAAAGCAAAGCATATACATCCTCAGGTCAACACTTCTTCTCCCATGTAAAGTTGCTTCATCAGTACCATTCAGAGAGAACACTTTCTCTGAAATTCCTTCATGAATCTATAACAGGATTAGGGGGAGAAAGGAGAAAATATAGAGAAAAAATTTTTTAGACTTTATTATCTACTCAATATTATACAATAAAAAAATCTGGCTAAGATAACAAAAAGAAGGTATACAGAAATCAATAACCTATGGTACCCTGTACAATAATTACTCATAGTAATCTGTAGGCAAATAAAAATATAGCAGCATCATTTTAAGAACACCAACCTCCCAGAAGCATAGATAATCGAATCAATTTTTCCCTAATTTTAGCCGGAACTATTTTTTTAAAAAATTATTATTTTTTTCTTACTATGAAAATTAAGTATGATAAAATTGTGTTTAGAATTGACTCATTTATTTTGAAACTTCATGAAGCACCATACTTTTGAACTCTAATAAGACTTGACATGCATTTGGAATATATTCATTTTGAACATATCTAATATAGCAGCTGAGTGCACTAATATTGTATAGATCCAACCTTCAAAAGCCTATTTATTTCCTCTAGTTTTTAATACACAAGTTGTAATTATTTTTCAGAAATATAATGTGCCAAAATAAATTATTTTAAAAATCATAATCTGCCATTTAAAATATTATATTAAACAAATAATTTCAAATTATATTCAATAATTACATCAAGAACTCAATGTATGGCACCACAGTAGTAAACACTATATGATTTCACTTTAAACCTGGAGCAAGTAAACTATTTTACAAAAAAAGTCACTCTTTAACTGTAATCATATTTCATTTTTTGGTATGTGCAATTACTCTTATGAATTTGATGTCATCTTACTGCCCCACACTAAAACACTGACAATGAAATGAGAAAGGATTACTATACAAAAATGCTACTTGGAGCAGATCATACTAAGTTTAAATACCACTAAAATAAATCTGCGAAATCCCTTCCCTTGTTGTCTTGATTTAGATCACCCGCAAGCTCCCTTGTATCTCTGAGAGTATACGATTCTATAAATCATCCATTAGCCAGAAAATTAAAAGCCTGTCCTAGTAGTACTAGGAAAAACTTTTCTCTGTGTTATTTCTGTTATGCCTTACTAACAAAATGGACAACTGAAATCATGAATATTTCTATATGGATAGCAATAGATCTTTTGCAGTTTAAAATTGTACTCTCTTAAAATCTTTGGACTCAAGAATATTGTACCAATCTTGCACTGTTTTATGACATACACAGCACATATTTAACTTGTGAATTATATCAATCTATCAATGACCACAGATTTCCTGGGTGCAAGAATTTCCAATCTGAAAACTCTTATCTACCAATGCAGACTGTAAACTTGTCTACAGCAAAGCACAGAGAATTGCCTAAGACTTCATGAGGTTAATTGTCTTGTCTGTGGTTACCCAACTAATAACTGTGAGAAGTGAGATTTGAACCTAGGTATTTCTGTCTTTAAGTCCAGTAATCCATACAATAAACCACACTGGCTCTGGCTTACAAATTATCCTCCTAAAATTAAATGTTATATTATTTAAGTGGAATAGGAATAAAGTTGTTAATTGATAGCATTTAACTTTTATTCACATGTTACTTTTATTTACCTGATTTGCAAAGTAACCAAACTATTTAGGGCTTTGTAGGTGGCAAAGCCCTATCCTGCAATAATTCTAAAATAATCATTACAACTGCATACTAATGAGGAAAACTTTGATAAGGAACGTAACTTTAAAGCTAAGAATGCGGGAACCAGACGGGACCTTAGAGATCACTTAGTCTTTATGCCATCATTGTGTACAAATGAAAGAACGAGTATCTAGAAAAGTCAAGTGACTTGCTTTTAAACATTAAGGCTATCCACCAAGTTGCTGTTTTCTGATGAACTTTCTGTTACATTTTGATGGCTAAGCTGCCAAGATAGAAGCCTAAAGTATCAGGAAGTCTAACAGTGGATCTGTCACAACCTCCTTTTAATGTACTGGGTTACTTCACAAAACTCATAAGATACTTACATAAATAACCCAAATAATGAGAGTAATACAGATACATACCTAGACCCAGATTTGTATTCTTTATACTCTTTGGTGCCCTCTACAGTCAGAGGTTGATTATATAAAATGTGTGTGTGTGTGTGTGTGTCTGTGTATGTCTGTGTGTGTGTCTGTGTGTTCATTTCAATGTTCTGCCTTAGGTAAAAAAAAATATGTGGAGATATCTATCTATATATATATATATCATATGTGTGTAGAGCTATATATATCAAATATATTTAGCTCCACATGTCATCCATTGCATATATATATACATATATACACATATATTTCCACATATATCTATATGTACACACACATACACCTCCAAATATCATATATATTTTTTACCCAAAGGTAAAACATTGAAATGAACATATAATACACACACCTTTATTTTTCTGTAGTTGCCTATCATTGATGGGAAAAAGGTTAGACTAGGAAGAATTTCTTGAAGCCACGCAGCTTTCTCTGTGTGTGTGTGTGTGTGTGTGTGTGTGTGTATACACATAAAAATATGCTATATCTGAGATATAGCAATCACAGATAAATTTGTTGTCCCTACCTGCATAAATGCTTAATAAAGATTTTTAATAATGAAATACCATACATTCAATTTTATGCAGATAATGACACTGATCACAACTATATTTAATTAAAATTGTGTTTAAAATTATTAGGGTTTGACCAACAATTTCATTTCATCTATTTAGTCATTCAAACATTTATTAAGCACCTACAACTGGAATTGGCCAGTTGAGTCCCCAGGTTGTTGTTTGTCCTTTGTTCTCAAAGAGGACCATGGCATCAGGAAGGTGGTGCCATGATTTGCAAGTTGTTTTGGCCAGAAACCCTGAGGGTCTTTCCCTCCCAGATTGATTTTTTTTTTCTGAGTGAGGTCACTGGGGTTAAGTGACTTGCCCAGGGTCACACAGCTAGTAAGTGTCAAGTGTCTGAGGCTGGATTTGAACTCAGGTCCGCCTGACTCCAAAGCCTGAGTGCTATCCACTGAGCCACCCAGCTGCCCCACGATTTTTTTTGACTAGGTAAATGAAACCATTCTTTGTCTCATTTCTTACCTAGCCTTAATCACTGAATGGACATTTCCTCAGTCAAACTGAGACCTGGGAAAGACCTTAGCTTAAAAAGGCCAAGGTCTTCCATTGAATCTGGGGCCAACTCTAGTCATCCTGATTTATATCTTGTCATTGGACCCAGAGGACTCCGGAGGAGAAAGTGAGGCTAGTGACCTTGCATGGCCCTCCCTCACTTAAATCCAATTCACTTGCATGTCATGACATCACCTCCCTAACATCATGGTCCTCTTTGAGAACGAAGGACAAACAACAACAACAACAAGCACCTATGACGTGCACTTCATTGTATTAGGCACTGGAGAGACACAAAGTTAAATAAGGCACAGCCCTTGTCCTTGAGGAGTTTACAATCTAGCAGTGATGGAATATACACACAGAATAATATAAATTAGGATACAGAAAGTTCATAAAAGTACAAACAGGTTGCTATGAAGTTCAGACAGGGGAGTAGGGCTTAATGATTGAGGTGACCTTTGGGCTGAGCTTTAAAGAATGGGCTGGAGTTTAATAAACATAGTTTGGGAGTAGAACAAAGTGAGTATTTCAGGTGTAGTCAAGGGCATTAGCAGAGAAGGCAAAAAGATAAAACAAAGTGCTCCTGAATCATCACCTACAACGTAAGGGAGAATAGGTGAGGGTAAAAGTGTGAGACAGGAATGAGAAAGTCAGGCAGGGTGCCTGAGAATTCTAAGTTAGCTGCTATTAAATTCTCATGAGCTTTTCTACAGGGAAAAAAATTCTTGATCTTTTCCCCCATGTGCTCTGCTTAGTCGAATATATTTACCATTACTTTTAATTAATTTTTTCCAGTTTTGACTGTATACTCTTATCCAATCATGCCTTGGAAGTATTTACACTTCTCTATATACTAAAGAAATTCTTCTACAGAGCCAAGATGGCGGAGTAAGAAGTAAGTTGCTCACACCCTCCCTTACTGACCTCTGAAAGCCCAGAAAATATCACCCTAGGAAAAACCCTGGAACAGCTGAGCCAACAGAAACACAGGATGCAGCAATCTCGTAGCCCAGGAAGCTTGGGGGAATTAATGGAAAAGGCCCCTCTTGGTCTGGGGGAGGGGGAGCAGTACAGGATGGGAGGCATCCCAGCCAGTGGCAAGTCCCCACTTCAGCAAACCAGGGGCAGATCCTGAGCCCCAAGTGGTGGAGCAGGCAAGTGCCAATACTAGGAATCTCCCATCCCAATCCCCCTGAGTGCCTCAGCACAGGCAGGGTAACTGGTAAACACCAGCTCAGAAAACCACCACATTTGCTGGCATTCTCCAGCAACCAAATTTCCCAGTGCTTCAACACAACCCCAGCCTGGCAAAATCCTCCAGAAGCCAAATAATTGAGTGCTTTAAAGAAACACGGGTGAGCAGGCATCCTCCAGGGGCCAGACTCCCTACCTCTACCCTGAGAGCTCCAGTGCTGCTCAGCACCCCAGTTCAGCACCAGGTAAGCTGCCAGACTCTTACAGCCTCCAGCTGCCAGCACCTGGGGCCCCAGTACACAAAGCCAGTGATCAGATCCTGGGCTCCCAGCACAAGAAGCTTGGGTCAGTGCCCCCTATGCTCCAACATGAGAGCTCAACTTTAAAAGCCAGGAAACAGGCACACACCATGAGCAGAAAGCAGAAATGGACAATAATCATAAATTCTTTTTACGGGGACAGGGAAGATCAAGGCACAAATTCAGAAGAGGACATTGTCAATATACCCACATTCAAAAATCTCAAAGGGGAATATGAACTGGTCTCAAGTCCAAAAAGCTTTCTTGAAAGAGCTCAAGAAGGATTTTAAAAGTCAAATAAGAGAGGTAAAAGAAAAATTGGGAAAGGAAATGGGAGGTATGCAACAGAGAATCAACAGCTTGAAAAGGAAGGACAAAAATTGACTATAGAAAACAAGTCCTTAAAAAATTGGCCAAATGGAGAAAAAAAAAAAGTACACTGAAGAAATCAACTCCTTAAAAAGTAGAATTGGTCAAATGGAAAAGGAGGCACAAAAATTCACTGAAGCGAAGAACACCTTAAAAAGTAAAATGGGTCAAATGGAAAAGGAGGTACAAAATCTAATAGAAGGAAACAATTCATTAAAAATCAGAATTGTGTAAGTGGAAGCTAATGACTCTATGAGATATCAAGAATCAATCAAACAGAAACAAAAGAATGAAAAAATGGAAGAAAACATAAAATACCTCATTGGCAAAACAAGTGACCTAGAAAACTGATCCAGGAGAGACAATTTAAAAATTATTGGGCTACTTGAAAACCATGATGAAAAAAGAAAGCCTGGACAGCATCTTTCAGGAAATCATCAAGGAAAATTGCTCTGAGGTCCTAGAACCAGAAGGTAAAATAGTCATCAAAAGAATCCACTGATCACCTCCTGAAAGAGACCCCAAATTAAAAATGCCAAGGAATATTGTACCCAAATTCCAAAATTACCAAGTCAAAGAGAAAATACTGCAGCTGCCAGAAAGAAACATTTTAAATATCACAGAACTAGACTCAGGATTACACAGGACCTTGAAGCTTCTACATTAAAAGATTAGAGGGCACAGAATACTTTATTCCATAAGGCTAAGGAGCTTGGATTACAACCAAGCATCAACTACCCAGAGAAACTGGGCATAATCTTTCAGGGGAGGAGATGGACATTCAGCGAAATAGGAGACTTCCAAATCTTCCTGATTAAAAAACCAGAGCTCAACAGAAAATTTGATCTTCAAATACAAGACTCAAGAGAGGCATAAAAAGGTAAACAGGAAAGAAAAAAAAAACACATGTTATTAATAAGGGCAAACTGTTTACATCCCTAAAAGGGAAGATGACATTTGTAACTCCTGAGAACTCTATCATTATTACAACATTTAAAAGGAGTATACATAGACCGAGGGAGAGGGGTATAAGTTGACTTTGATGTGATGATAAACAATCTAAGTGATGAAAAGGGATTGTTCTGGGAGAAGAGGAAAGGAGAAAGCAGACAAGGGCAAATTACATCACATGAAAAGGCACAAAAACCTATTCCAGTAGAGGGGAAAAAAGGGAGAGAGATGAGCATTGTTTGAACCTTAATCTCATCAGATTTAGCTCAAAGAGAGAATAACATAATCAGTTAGGTATAGAAATCTAACTTACCCTATAGGAAGCTGGAGGGGAAAGGGAAAGAAAAGAGGAGGAGGTAGATATAAGGAAGGGAAGAAGTAGTAAGGGTAAAGGGAAAGAAAAGGGAGGGGGCTGATAGAAGGGAGGGCAGACTGAGGGAGGCAGTGGAAAGCAAAACTCTAGTGAGGAAGGAAAGGGAGAAAGGAGAGAGAAAAACAAATGGGGCGGGAGTTGGGGGGGAAATAGGATAGAGAGAAAGACACAGATAGTAATCATAAATGTGAATATGCATGGGATGAACTCTCCCATAAAACAGAAGCAGATAGCAGAGTGGATTAAGAACCATAATCCTATAATATTTTGTTTAAAAACCTGGAAAGACTTGTATGAACTGATGCTGAGTGAAATGAGCAAAACAAGGAGAACATTGTACACAGTAACAGTCACATTGTGCGATGACTGACTTTGATAGAATTAACTCTTTCCAGCAATGCAAAGATCTTAGACAACTCCAAAAGGAAAATGCTATCCACATCCAGAGAAAGAACTCTGAGTTTGAACACAGATGGAAGCATACTATTTGCTCTCCTTTTCTTTTGTTGTTTTGTTTTGTTTCGTCTTTCTTGTGGCTCCTCTCATTGGTTCTAATTCTTCTTTACATCATGACTAATGTGAAAATGGTTAATATGAATGTATAAATAGAGCCTATATCAGATTGCACGCTGTCTTGGGGAGGGGAAGAAGGAGAGGGAGAGGGAGAAAATTTAAAACTCAAAATCTCACGGAAGTGAATGTTGAAAACTAAAAAAAAAAAAATAAAGTCAGCCCTTTCAAAGGAGAAGAACATATATGTGGAAATAGAGGGTTTTAAAATTTTTTTATTTCATTAAATATTTTCCAATTATATGTAAAAAAATTTTAACAATAAAAAAAGAAATCCTTCTACAAAGCCCCTTTTTATAATAAATGGAAATTAGTTGAATTAAAAAACTCCTTTATCATTCAAAAGTAGTCACTAGTCCTAAAGATTACAAATAACATACCTTTTATTAAATTTTATTAATTTATTAATTTATTACATTTTCCATTACATTAAATCTACAAGTTTCATATAAAATGGGAAAAAGTTCCACTGGGAAGAATAGCTCTATTAATTGAAGTCTCATTTGTAGTTCTATTATGAAACAATTATTTGTAAGATTAGGTAATGCTTATGCTTTTATTATAAGCATCAATATGCAAATATTAATTCAAGCTATGGTCCTGGCCAAAAAAAAAAAAAGATTTATGAATTGTGAATGTACTTACAGAAATGAAACAATTTTTTTCAACAAGTAATATTAATGGAGATAGGTAAGCTTAGTTCAGATAAACAGATTATTCCAATCAGAAACCTAATTAGGGAATCACATAACATTCAGAATTAGAGGGGACCTCAGACCATTTAGTCCAACCTGTACTAGAATCTCTTCTTCAGTATACTCAAGTGATCATCCAGCCTTTGCTTGAAGAGAATCCAGGCAGAGGAAATTCACTGCCTCCTAGGGCAGTCAGTCCCTTCCACTTTGGGAAGACTATAATTGTGAAGTTTTTTCTAACCTCATAATTAAATTGCTCTTAATAACTTTCACTTAATTTTTCCCTAGGGAGAACAAGTCTAATCTCTCTTTCGCATGACAATCCTTCCAATACTTGAACATGGTTATCATAACCATCCCCTCAAACCCTGATTCAAGTGTTTTCTTCTCTAGATTAAATCTCTCTAGTTTATTTGACCATTATGCCTATAGTATAAACATGAAATCCTTCATTATCCTGATTGACCTCTACTGGATGCTCTCTAGCTAATTAATGACCTTCCTACAGTGTGGCACCCTGAACTAACCATACCACTCCAGATATAGCCTGATCACGGAAAAAGGAATATCATTTTCCTAGTCTTGGACATTATGTCTACCTTGAAGTAGCTGAAGGTCATATTAGCTTTTTTTGTCCAACACATCCCTGGTGCCCTCTGATCCCATCTCTGATCTCATACCACCTCAACTACAACTATCCTTCCCCCCAAAACTATCTTGTATTCATTTTGTATATATTCTGTACAGACTTATACATGTAAATGTTGTCTCCCTTATAAAAATGTAATCTCCTTGAGGGCAACTGTTTTACTTTTGGTTTTGCATGCCTGGTACTTAGCACAATACCTGGTACACAGTAGCATTCAAGAATTGCTGACTGGTGATTCATCTTGAGGTTGCAGTTTACTAAAACCCCCATATCTTTCTGAGACAAATTTCAATCTAGCAACACTAACCCATCTCATATTTGTACAGATAATTTTTAAACCAGTTTAGACTTTGTCAGTATTAAATGTTATTTTATTAGATTTAGTACAGTGTTCTGGTATGGTATCCTGATTCTGTTGCTCCAATGTATGAGCTGTGCTTCCTGGTTTTTTGTTATTTGCTTATTTGATAAGTCTATCAGCTATGCCTTGATTCAAGTCATTGATTAAAAATATTAGATGGCATGAAGCCAAGGTCAGATACCTAAGGTGTTTCTTCCCCCAGAGACCTTCCTCTGAGGCAACATCTTATTTCCACCCTTGGGTCCAGTTGTTTGTTCAGTTGAGAATCCACCTAACTGTACTAACATTAACCAGCTCACAGCTCTCCATCTTGTCCCCAAGACAGGCATAAGAGCCTTTATTAAACATTCTGCTATGATACAGGCAAACTATATCTACAGTATTTTCTTGATAGTTTTGTATGAACATATTAAGGAATCTGTCAGCTTGGGAGCTACTCCCACCAACACTGATCACAAGCCACACATACTTAATAGATAAAGTCTTAGAGAACTGCAAGTGGGTAAATGAATTTGTTGTTGTTGGTCATCTTGTACATTTAAATGACAGAACTTAAACCTAACTCCTTCTGACTTCAAACTCAGCTCCCGAGCTGTAGCGCCACAACATCTCTTTCCATTTTACTTACCTTGTCAATACAGCTGAGTATAGCTTGACTTGATGAAGCCACACTGCCACGTTCTCATCACTCCTATATGTTCCTTAACCATACCTTTAATTACACCATCTAGAATTTTGCCAAGTCAAGATTAAAGACCTACTTAGTGAAGATTCCATTCTTTTCTTTTTGGAAAGTTTCACTAAACCTGTGAAATCTGCTCTCCCAATACGTGTGAAAGAGAGAGGATTTCCTTTCCTGCGGCCCTATCCCCAATTCTAAGATGGACTGGTCTCTCTCCTCCAAGTTTTACTTCCTTCTCACTTCCTTTCTGGTCAAAATTAGTCCAAAACAACAGGATCCCCTGTTGCTTCCCAAGGAAAAACCAATATATTATTAGCTGCTCTGCTTTAGGCACAGTGAGAACTCCAGAAGACGTTTGTATAATAAAATTCCCCTCCTCATTAATATAGGATGTTTTGCCATGCTAGGCCTGTGACTTATCAAATTCCTCATCTATTTCTTCGTTTTACCCAGGTCTATGTGACAATATCATTTCCGTTTTTGCCTCTACTGATCTTTATCCAAATCGGGTTTACTTAATAAATCAGTTACTTGCTCTTCCCTCCTAAAACCATTATCTCTTTTGTCTTAATTTATGGCATATAAAGATTTTTTGGAGACCCTGTCTATGCATGTGTATAGACATGTATCTATCTATCTATCTATGTGTATCACCCTATATACTTGCTCTTATGCACACACATATGCAAATTGTGTGTGTATGTGTGTGTGTGTATATATATAGAATGATTTACATATATGTATATAAAAATGTAGGAAGTAGTATGGTATGGTGGTATTGATAAGGAGTCAGTTCATGTGACAGTACTAGGCTGGCTTACACAAACCAGTCCACCACAGGTGTATGACCAGCCCCACCCTAGTGAACCAGGTACCTTGCCCATGTAAAGGCTGAGTATAGGTTGAAATAATTTAGGCCTTCAGACCTTTATTGTTCACCGTGATGGAGCAAACTGCATGACAAATGCCAGGACTGGAACCCAGGACCAAGAAGACCTGGAGACCAGCCCCTGTCCTGGCACACATTAGCTATATCACTCTGGATTAGTCACTTTAGCTCTTAATACCGTAGGTTGCAGAAAAGCTACCCATTTGTATCGGCAAAGGCATTTGACTCACTGTTAGTTCCCTGATTAAATTACACTAAGTTAATAAATGTACATATATATTATCATTCTACATGTATTTGTATTTGACACTTCACTATCTCCTACTCTTTTATAAAGCATAAATGCATGAGTTTACATACAGATAGCTCCTGCTGTCTGTAAGTGGACCGTTCCACAGACCTCTCCCTCCCCTGGGGAGCTCTGCATGGCCTTGCCCTATAACCTAGCTTCAAGCGCATGGGACCCCCCTAACCTCCAGAGCAGCTTCAGTGACCGGTACAAAGGAACCTTGTCTGGGGGGCAAGGTGGATCAAATAACTTAGTGGGCTCAGATATGAAAGTAATGTTTGCTGTAATTATAGGTACAGAAAGGACAGTCATGGCTCCTTTGTTGCCAAAATTCTTTCAGTAGGAGTATGAAAAATAGCTTTAGCAAAGAAAAGTCAGGCTAAAAAAATCTTTTAGAGAAGGACAAAGAGGACCTGGGTGAGGATTCCTGGACAAAAACAGGTATAGCTAGTGTAGGAGAAGCCACAGGTGTAACAAAAAGCTTACACAAGGGAAATAAGGCTAAGAGCAAAACTCATTCAATAAAAAGTAACTCAGCCACATCTGGACATAATTCTATGTGCTAAAGAAAAAAATATGACAACAGGAAAAACACTGGCCTGGAATCTGCTAAAGAGGATGTTCTAGTGTCTCTATCACTAACAAGCTGAGTGACAAAGAGCAAGATAATTCACACAACCAACATCTCTGGGCCTCAGTTTCCTCATATGTAAAATGTGAGGGTTAGACTAGATGATCTCAAAGGTCCATTCCAGTTTGAAAATACTAAACTAGCGGCTTTATTATTTAGGGATGTTAGGCTTTAGATTAAAAAAGGATACAGTTAAATGTAATACGTAAAATCTTACATAAGGTATATTCTTTCATAAACATATTCATCTTTACGCTTTATATCATATCTAAAAGGTGGGAAATCATGTATTTATATAGCACTTGCTACTACACCATGCATATGTCAATCAATCAACATTTATTAAGCACCTAATATGTAAGTAAAACTTATAACTGATAATGATGACAATAATAATAAAGAAGAGAAGGAAAAAGAAGATAATAATAATAAAGACTACCTACCAGTTACAAAGGAATGTGGTTTGGCATTTTTTTGGGTAGAGCTCCAACTTCAGTGCTTGGCATGTTTGCCCAAACAGGCAGTCAGTCTCTACCAAGGCTGAAGACCCCTTAGAGTCAACCTGAAACAATATCCCAACATAAAGGAGAACTACCGAAAACTGCCACACTTTGATGGGGATAGTACCTATTTATAATCAATGATCCTTCAGTTCTATTGATGTCCACTTCTTTACTTTCCCTTTTTCAAGTGAAGCCTAGCAACATTCTTTTCAGATGTTTACTCAAAGAAATATGCTCCCAGAATCTTTTGGTATGGGGCTCTGAGACACCAAACCCAAAGGACTAGATATGCTCTGAGGTCCCTTCCAGCTTTACATTTATGATGCTATGAGAAGAATCAACTTTATGTTCTGATCTGACAAGAGAGAGGAGTCAGTGTTAACAAGTCAAGAGAGCTATCAGACCATTAAACTCAGAAAGTTGGAGACCAACTTGCAGAAGTGAAGCCTAAGGGAAAGCAATGAAGTAGCACTCTCCATGAAACAAAAACATTTCCACACTAAAATGGAATTTCTACAGAGGGAAAGATAATGGTAAAATAAAGATAACTGAGGAAAACTGTCTTAATAATTGAAAGAAAAATACTCACTTGCTTCACATTCTCAGCTAAGAAGACAATGTAAGCACTACAGAATCCCAGCTGTGTTATCACCAGAAAAATGTCCACAATATTCCTGAAAATAGATACATATATAGGTCATCTTCCTAAAATGACAATTTTTTTTTACCCCTTTTATAAGCCATGCTAATAAATTTGAAATAAAGTGTTTTTATTTTTCCCAAGTGACAGAACAGAATTAAAATATCCACTTTCTATAACGTATAGACATTTATAATTTACGAATGAATAAAAGAAAATAAAAGATCCTGCTGTATGTGCTAATAATCCCCTCTCCCCCAAAAAGGCACATGACTCAGTAGAGCAAAGCTCTTCCAAGAATATCACAGGTTTATATTAAGAAGCAGCATGCTTCTCAGGTATTAGAGGACTCTGGATTCAAAACCCAGCTGTTATCACTAGCAGCTGCACAAGCTGTTTCATCTCTCTGGACTTCAGTTTCCTCATCTGTAAAACGAGAAGTTTTCAACTGGATGACTTCCACTTGCAGCTACCTCTAAATCTAGGATATGATAGTAAGATTTCCTAATAAGTACAACTACAAAGAGTAATTGTACTCTGATTGCTGTGAAGGGAGACATAAAGCCTCCACCATCACAGAGGATGCCCTATGCCAAAATTCTTTCAGTAGGAGTATGAAAAATAGCTTTAGCAAAGAAAAGTCAGGCTAAAAAAAATCTTTTAGAGAAGGACAAAGAGGACCTGGGTGAGGATTCCTGGACAAAAACAGGTATAGCTAGTGTAGGAAAAGCCACAGGTGTAACAAAAAGCTTACACTAGGGAAATAAGGCTGGGAAGAGCAAAACTCATTCAATAAAAAGTAACTCAGCCACATTTGGACATAATTCTATGTGCTAAAGAAAAAAATACGATAACAGGAAAAACACTGGCCTGGAATCCGCTAAGGAGGATGTTCTAGTGTCTATCACTAACAAGCTGAGTGATAGCACAAGGATGCCTGGGACTGTGGAGTCAGAGCAGGCTGGACCCTTAGACATCTTTTAGTTTAAGCTTCCCACCTGGCAGGTGAGGGAACTGAAGGCCAAAGAGATGAAGCAGTATGAGCGAAGTCACAGATGTAGTAGCAGACAGAATGACCTGAACACACATGGCCGCTGAGCTGAGCTATCCTTCCTCATTCTTTTGTCAGCACACTCACCATCTACCAAAGCAGGGCCTCTTACTCACTACCGGCGCTAGGGTGCCAAGTTCAGCCTCTGCTGCTTGAACATGGGAACTTAGCCAAGGCAGGGAAACACTTTGCCCAGAGTGGCTGACCTACCACCAACAGCCATGAGGCATCAAGAACGACCCACTCCCCTGAATAACTAAGACCAAGGCCTATCCCATGCCCAAGCCTTACCCTCAAGATCAAACATATTTCAAGTATCAACTAGGATAGACTCAATGTCTTTTTGTCAACTTTACAGATTTGTTTCTGGTTCAGATTAAGTGAATATACCCCAGAAATCTCTTGTTATCCCAGTATTAATCAAAATAATCAATCAATACCCACACTTTAGTGTGGACCCAGAAGATTAAGTGTGGAAATACTGCAAGACATTTGACCTAAATATCACTTGTCCTCAACTCCACCACAGCTATACAATAGTGCTGGGCGTTGTTTAACATTTTTAACATAAAAAAGATGTTAAGAAGAATAAAATATTAAATATCTAAACTGTATTTTTCACCTAATGGCTCTACCATGATTTTTATTAAATATTCTCAAGATCCTCCAAAAAGTAAATAATTACACACTTTAAAGAAGTAAGAAATACCTAAATTAAGATGATTCAAGTTACTTTATATAGGATATGTGGCAAAGCTAGGATTGTGATATAAAATTCCCAGGACATACAATCTCCCTTTAAAACTCATTATTTTCCAGCTTTTAAGTTCAGAGTGATATTTCCCCAATTATTCTATTATTTAAAATACAATAAAGCACAAATCATACTTGTTAATTTAGGTATTCAGGTTTCATCGATCAGAACATCTGGTTTCAGTGTATACAACGTAAGTTTGATAGAATAAGGTCTTATCGCATTTTGCCATCTCCCAGTACTACTGCAGCATCCTAGCATAAACTACTGTAGTTTGCCCAGGGTTGCATAAAGCTGAGTAACTAGACAGACGTTTATAGCTCCTGGTGCCCTTCACATTGTGAACAGAACACCATGTTTAGCTACAAAGTTTAGACAGAAAGGAATTCTGTGTTCTCATGGAGAATATAATCCAGCAGGAAAACAAAATATACTACAAATAACCATAATATTATAAAAAACAAAAGGCACAAAATAAAAATAAAAGTAAAATGTTATGTCAAGTCTGAGACAGGAAAGGTCATCACTAACTAGGAATCATCAAGGAAAACTTTCTGAATTCAGAATCTGAGTTGTGTTTTAAAAAGGGTGGTTAAGAATCTCCAAAGTGGAATGGAGCATAGTAGCCATAAATTCAAGAAGAACAAAAACTCACTTTATAACACACCTAATCACGCAGCCTTTACCTGAAAACCTTCAGTGCAGTAATGCCTCCTAAGATGGCTGGTCCCATTTCTAGATAGCTCTAATTATTAGAAATTATTTACTCATATTATAGTAAGTAAAAATCTGCTTCTCTGTTCTAATTCTATCTTCTGGAGCAAAATAGAACAAGTCATCCATCTTCCACATGATAGCTTTTCAAATACTTGAAAATATCTTTAATAGTCCCAGTAATTCTTCAGGGTACCAGGGATGGGGAACCTTCGGTTGGCCTCTGTGGTCTATGAAGTTTGGATTAGTCAAAGTGCCACACTTGAGGACCTAGAGGGGGCCACATGTGGCCTTGAGGCTGCAGGTTTCCCCAACCCTGGTAAGCATCCTCCAGGCTGTAAGTCTTCTCCAGGCTAAATCCTATTAACCAAATCCTAATAGAACATAATCTTATGGACCTTCATTATCCTGGTCACTCTCCTTAGAATGTTCTATAGCTTATCATGTCCATCCTAAAACATGGTATGCAGAACTGAACAACATACACTCCAGATATAGTTTAATGAAGGTGGAATACAATAGGCCTACAAGCTTTTAATTCTGAACCCTATGTCTCTCTTAATGTAGTCAAAGTAAACATGAGGCAGCTTGGTGGACCCAGTTTTTTTAGCTGTCATATTGATTTTGCAGTTCACTAAAAGCCCTGGATCTTTTTTAGGTAAACTGCCATCTAGTCATGCCTTTTCTCTCTTGTACTTATAAAAATTAATTTTTGAATGTATTTATATAAAATGATTCTTTGAAATATAAGAGTTTATTCCTATTAAATTCCATCTTATTAGGTTTAGGTTCAAAACTATTGAGATCTTTTGGAATCTGACTTGTGATCAAAAGTTTTAATTAGCCAAGCTAGTTCTGAGACATCAGCAAATATTCATACAAATAAGTCCATCATCTATGCCTTTATCCAAGTAACTGATAAAAATATTCAACAAAGTAAGGCTATACTAAGAGACCTGGGGCAATCCACTAGACAAACTCCTTCCAAAGTTGACATCAAACCACAATAGCTATATTTCATGTCTATTTACAAATATACCTAAATGTAGTACTGTTTAGCTCTCACCCTCACAAGAATAGTAGATGAATGACTTTAAGTGACTTGCTAAAATCTAGGTAAATTATATCTACTACATTCCCTTGATCTAAAAGAAATGAGGCTAATTTGGCATGAGATGATTTCATGAAGCCATCTTGACTCTTTATGACCACTGCATCCCTTTTTTTTTTCTAGATCTTTACTAACCATCCCTTTAATAATATTTTTGAGAAGTTTACAAGGAAATGAGTGAAGTTCACTGGCCTATAATCTGCAGACTGTACTCTTTTCCCTTTTTTGAAAATAAGAACACTGTCTGATTTTCTCTATTCCTGCAGCAGCTCTCTTGTTTTCTACAATCTTTCTAAGACAATTGATGATAGCTCAGCCATCACATCTATTCGTTTTTTCAGTAATGTGGGATATGGCTTGTCTGGGCCTGGCAACTTGAGCTTTTAATTTTACAGCTAGGTGCTCTCTTCCTATCTTCTTACTTATCTCTAGTATAAATTCCCCATAGTCAATTGTTTCATCATTTCCAATCCAAAAATGATTTTCCTTGGTAGAGAAAATAGAAGAATTGAATATTTCTGCCTTCTTTCCATTGTCTGTTATTATTACCTCATCTACCCTTAGTAGCCTTTCCTTTCTTCAATCTTTCCCATCTTCAACCCCCAGAAAACCTTTTTTTTTGTTGTGCTGAGCACTTGTCTATTCTTACAAGACTATCCCACCCTATTGTATTCATCTTTCAATGTTCATGCTTAAATCTATCTTTTACTCATCTTTAAAAAAATCTATGTAACTCCCCATTTTTCTCCTCAATCAAACTGTTTTTCTTTGCATCTTCAGATTTTCATTGTTGAGAATTTCCCATCCCTTCTGAGCTGTCTTCCCCTGAAGAATTTTAGTCTATGGGATCCTCCCAATGTTTTTTTCTGAACTCTTTAATATCTTTCTCCTAAAATACAGTATACTCTTAAGTCAATATCTGGCTTTCTTCTCCTATTTTGAAAATTCTAGGATGGAGTGCTCATTTCAATCCAACATTCCCAAAATTTATACTTTAGCAATAACTCATACTTTACTGGACAGAATCAGGTGTAGAATAGCAGTTGCCCCTTACTGATTGTTCCATATTTTGAATAATGAAATTATCATTTAGACAAACCAAAATATGATTAGCTTCTGAGAATGAAAGAAAAAGAGAGAGACAGAGACAGAGAGAGAAAGAAAGAGCACCAACAGATATTCAGATAATTAAAGTCCCCCATGATTGCTATATCATGCCTCTGTGACAGGATTATGATCTGTTATCTGAAATCACATCCTCTCTTTTCTTCTTGTCTAGGAATTCTCTAGTATGCTTTGATGACAATATCACATCTACTGCCTCCGTTGGTCTTCACCCAAACGCCCTCTACCATATCTTCGCCCTCTATTTCCTGGATTTTCTCAGATCCCTTTTAATATATAGTGTTACTATACCACTATTAGGCCTATACCCCAAGAAAAAATCAAAGATACAGGGTCCTTTATATACAAAAATATAATAGTTCTTTTTGTGTTAGTAAAGAACTACTTTATCCATGTTTATGTTTGGTTAGAAAAGAAAAAAGACAAAACCCAACACTATTATCTATATCCTTCATTAGACTGATAAGGTCCAGGAGGAAAGAGACTGAGGTTTTTTTCTCAATTTATTACTTACACAAGCACTAAGCACTATTCTCTGCACACGGTAAATATTTAATGCATGTTTGTTGAACTGAACTGAATATCTGCACCACAATGAGGCACCATGGCATGGTTCCAAAAGGACAGTACTAAAAGTCTGGAAGCTTAGACTCTAACTTTGAACACAGCACTCACTAGGTGACCTAGCATGTAAGCCTTCTGGTCAATGTTTTCTTATCAATGATATCTTAATTGCTAAATTTAATGGCTTTTCTTCAATACTCATACTTTGAAGCAGTTGACTAATTTCTCCTCCAGATACTCTCTCTGGGTTTCATGACTCAGCTCTCCCTTGGTTGTCTTCCTGTCTGTCTGAAGGCTCCCTCTCAGTCTCCTTTACTACAACTTCATCCATGTTATAACTACCACATTAATTTAGGCTCTGAAAAGTCTTGAGACATCAGCAAATTGCAATGGCCTTAACTGGTTTCCCCTGCCTCAAGTGGCTTGACACTACAATCTATCCTTTACATTGCTGCCAAAATGATTTTCTTAAAAGTGTAGCTCTGAAGGGGCAGCTAGGTGGCGCAGTGAGATAGAACACCAGCCCTGAAGTCTGGAAGACCTGAGTTCAAATACGGCCTCAGACCAAACACTTGACACTTAATAGCTGTGTGACCCTGGGCAAGTTATTTAACCCCAACTGCCTAAAAAAAAAAAAAGTATAGCTCTGTCCACATCACACTCCTTTCCTGACTCAAATTCTTGTGGCCACATTTTACTTCTAGGATCAAATACACTCTTCTATTTGGCATTTAAAGATCTTCACAACTTCACTCTATATTATCTTTCCAGTGTTCTTAATATTTTACTCCCCTCGATGCACTCTATGATCCAGTTATACTGGCTGACTTGCTGTTTCTCATCCACAATGTTCCAACTCCCCTCTGAATGCCACTGTCCTCTGGTTGTCCTCTATGCCTGGAATGTTCTCCCTCCTCACCTCAGCCTCTCTGAATTCCTAAATTCATTCAAGATTTAGCTCAAATGCTGCCTCCTTAAGGCCTTTCCTAATCACCCCAGAACTAGTGCCTCCCCTTTAAGTTTATCTTATAGCTACTTTGTATTTATCCTGTATACATCTATTTATGTTCATGTTTGTCTCTCCCATCAGAATATAAGCTTTTTGACAGCAGGGCTTGTATTTGTTTTCTCTCTGTATCCCTTGTACTCAGCACAATGCCTGACACATAGTAAGTGTTTAAAAATATATGCTTATTTATTAGTTGAAGAATTTCTTCTTTTAGGGAGATAATGAGTTTAATTCAGGGCAAGAAGAGTTGAAGTGTTGGTCAAACATTTGGATATGTTGACCTAAAGCTGAGAGAGGTCAGCGATGTGTTTGTGTGTAAAAACACAAAGAGAGACACAAAAGACACAGAGACACGGGGTGGGGGAGAGAGAGAGAGAGAGAGACACTGAGGAATAATAGGACTAGTTATAATAGCTGAAGTTGTGAATAGCAGCTGAAGGAAAGAGCATAGAGAAACAAACGAACGGGGCCTAGAACACCACTTCAGGATACAAATTTTAAAGTGTCAGGATGAGGAACCAGATAATGAACTCTTAGGTACAAGAAAAACCAAGAAGTGTAGTGTTTCCAAAACCCAAGGAGGAGTAGGTAGTCAACAGTATTAAATCATATTGAGAGCTCAAGGAAAATTAGGACTGAAAAAAGACCACTGGATTTTAGAAGCAGAGGTAACTTTTGAGAGAGCAATTTCAGCAGACTCCTGGGGATGGAAACAAGGCTGCAAGTTGATAAAGTTAATGGATAGTGAGTAAGTGGAGATGCTGCACCTGTGTCACCTGGCAGGAATACCATCACACAGCAATTGAGGCCTTTGGAACAGTCTCCTTAACACAAGGGTTCTTAACCCATCTGTATACTTGCAGATAAAACGATATAGTAACAAAATACTCACCCTCCCAAAGAAGATTTTTTTTGGATGCAATTCCAAGGACTTACTTCCATAGCAAAACAAACAGTGTCACTATAACCTAATGAAGATTTTTTAAACCTGAAATGTAATAATAAATATGTAAAAGAAAAATTTAAGCATCTATAAGTTCTCATTATTACTTTTTTAAGCCTTAAAATGCAATATAAAATGATTTGAGGGGAAGAGGGAGCTGGATGTGATTTCAATGCTGTAGAAAAGTTAAGGAGAGGAGACAATCTTTATAAATGTGTATTTACAATTGTTTTGCAACTATTTTTGAAGAGCTAAATCACTTATCAAGCATCAGGAGTAAACTTGCACCCAGGTCTTTCCGACTCTGAATCCAGATCTCAATTCATTATGCTAGGCTGCTTCCCCAAATGTGAACTGTTATTAGCATGCCAATTCAAGAGAAATTAATAAGCTGGGGGAAATTCTGAAAATGCCATTTCTCCCTTAAGAAGTACCACATACGATAATTAATATGCAGTTATTGTTTTTATATTCATTGATATAAACATTAAAATCACATCCCTATTAAAACTAAATTGATATTAATTCCAAGTTTATGCTTTACACATTAAATATTTCACATCTCTGAAATTAACAGCAATTATTATATATAAAATACAACTCAATCAATTTGTAAACTGCTATTCTTTAATACTTTCCATGTGGAAGCTCAGTTTACAAAATTAGCCTCAGAACCACCTCCTGAGGTGGGCAAGTAAACTATAACAACATTATTATTCTTTTTTTTGTTAACAGATGAGGAAAATTAGACAGTGTTTAAGGGACTTGCCCGAGGTTACATATTTACTAAGTAGCAGGGTTGGCAGTAGAGTCTAGATCTTTTATGAACAGTGTAACATTTTGTTCCACTACAAATTAGGCATTTTAGACTCATGAATAAATAAGAAAAAAGAATGAAAATCGCACATTTAGAAAACACATTATAGTTTACAAAAATATGATTTTGCTGCTTATATCCCAATCTCACCACAATAGAGCACTTTCCTAACCTTAAAGCACTAAAATAAATGTTAGTTATCATTTTTGTTGTTGTCATTATTATCGTTATTATTACAATAAAGCCCACAAGACCTTATCGGACACAAAGAACAGAACTACTGATAAATGAAGCTCACTAAACCAGAACTGCAAGTATTATTGCTCAATTCAGGTTTTCCTACTTTCTTTTATTTCTTGCCTCTCACATTAAGCAAGAAAGGTCATTTATTTCTCTAAGGAGAATGTGTCTAAAGAGTGGCAAAATGAATGACATGAGTTGAATGACATATGTGAAAAACCTGTTTTGTTAATAAAAATATAATTTCTAATTAGAAAATACAGCAGCAAAAAAGACTACCTGGAGGTTCTAAAGTTCTTTAACAAATATGTGAATTGGATTGAGCAATTTCACATTTACCTCTGACAGAGAAAGTGACTGCAACGTACCAACATGTGCATACAATGAACAGATATAATTCCTATAAATACAAGACTGATTGGTCCAAGCTGTAACAGAAAGAAATCAAAACATAATTTTTAAATACTGAAACTTTAAACAAATGTCGCCTTATAAACAATGAGAAAACAATTTTAATAAATACTCAGTTAATTGAATGATGAAATAGCTTATTAAATGAGACAAAAACTCAAAGACATAAACATTTTTTAACTGATATTTAAAGTCCATCTCCCATTAGCTACCCCAATCTATAGTATATCTACAAAAGGAATGGCGATGATGTAGGCTAAAAAAGTACATTCTATTCAAAACCACATGAGAAGTCAAAGAATATCACAGCCTACTACCAAAAGAACCACAGTGTGGTAGGATCATTCTCATGCTAAATTACCTCAAAAGGGCTGAATACTGTGGCAAACTGGTATTAATATACCAGTTTGGCAATGCATGCCAAAGCAACTGAGACAGCATTTCTCTATCCCTACCTCCTCTTCTAACAGACATGTTTAAAAATCAGTCTAAAGAGCTGTATCATAATATCCTAATAATCAAAAAAAGAGGGGTTTTCAACAAATAGTCTTAAGTATATTCATAATTTCATATATATTCATATCACTAAAAGAATGAAAGGTGTTCTAGATTAGAGTAGGCCAATCTGTCGGACAAATCACTTGTACAGTGAGATCATAATAGTTTTAAATAATCAATACACAAAAGTCAAATATTACTCCACTACTTCATAGATAATTTTCCCAAAACATCCCTAAATAAGCTTCAGCTTATTTCAGCTACATGCTAAATTACAAAGAACCACAACCTTTCTCTTTAGCAGACGTGTTAAACTTGATTCTTGAGCAACAAAACTTCATCTTTATAATTTACAAAATGTATAGTTTTACAATACAAATAATCTGCATTATCACTTTTTTATTTATTGGATACCACATTCTCTTTACTATTGTGTTATTATTGTTTAGTCATTTTTCAGTCAAGTCTGACTCTTTATGACCTTTTTGGGGGATTTTCTTGACAAACATACTAGAGTGGTTTGCCGTTTCCTTCTCCAGCTCATTTTGCAGATGTGGAAACTGAGGCAAACAGAGTGAAGTGACTTGTCTAGGGTCACATACCTAGTAAGTGTCTGAGGCTGGGTCTGAACTCAGGAAGAGGAGTCTTCCTGACTCCAGGCCCAGTACTCTATCTACTGTGCCATCTAGCTACCTTACTATTATTGTACACTTTTCTTTATCCTTGAAAAAGGTAAATGACCCAGTTGAGACTCTTGGGTTATATACAACATAGCTAAGAATAGGGATCAATCTATATCACAGGTGATCTGTGAGGTTAGCAGATATCTATTTGAGGGAGAGCAATCTCAGTTAGCCATAGCCCACGGACAGATTAGGGGGCCTTTCCTGACATGTCGACTCCCTGAAGTACATGTAGTCAAGGCTTATCCCTTATAGTTCCAATTTCATTAACAGAAATCACAAAAAGCCACAAATTTCACATAAAACAAGATAGACAGAATCTATAGATAATCAGAATCTGAAACTTTCTCAGGCCCAAGTCATGATTCATACACAGCATCAGAATCATGATTTCAGGTAATTTGTTTCTTAGTAAAATTACCATGACCAGTCAACAATCAACAGTCTAATGCAGAGGTGGGGAACCTGCGGCCTTGAGGCCACAAGTGGCCCTCTAGGTCCTCAACTGTGGCTGAATGCAAACTTCACAAAACAAATCCCCTTAATAAAAGAATTTGTTCTATAAAACTTGGACTTAGTCAAAAGGCTGCACTCAAAGACCTAGAAGGACACATGTGGCCTCAAAGCTCTAAGTTTCCCACCCTTGATCTAAGGGAATGCTCATATCCCTTTTATATGTTGCTTGCAATAGCAACAGGTGACAAAAGACTGGTAGTACACATTTCCTGATAACATATACTTGCTCTCACAATCTGACTGTCCCAAAGTTAGTAGCACAAGCAAGGTGTATGTCTACCATGCCAGCTGCAGATCAATACTGATAACCAAAAATGATGGGCAAACTGTTCAGCCTTACGGAATCTAAACTGTGTTACAAGCATACTTTGAAAACTTATCACTTTTTTAAACATGTTCAGTGTTAACTTCAGTTCAGTTCCACAATTATGGTCTGCTTTATGCAAGGCACTATAATACCAGAAGTAAACATCCAATGACAAAGAAATATTAAATATTAATAAGAAATATTAAAAACTATTTTCACAGCTTGCATTATTATTTATAGTTTCCATAATTTTAGTGAAATACAATATTGCATCAAAACTGACTTTTAACTGGCGAAAATGCATCTGACCAAAAACATCTGATATTACTAGCCTGGACACTATTCTCTGACAATTTTTTGTTTATCATTTAGATCATTCAATGTATCTTAACTTGCCACTACAAAAAAAGTCTTACCACAATACCGGCATTTTTTATTGCCAGTGGGAGTCCTAGAAGGCCAGTTCCAATATTTCCTTTAAGCAGGTGCATAAGGGTTTGTATAAATCTGAAAAGTGAAAATTACAAGATTTAAATACTCAAA
This sequence comes from Vombatus ursinus, assembly GCF_900497805.2. NCBI lineage: Eukaryota > Metazoa > Chordata > Mammalia > Diprotodontia > Vombatidae > Vombatus > Vombatus ursinus. The sequence continues at coordinate 3,075,505 of NW_020947122.1, forward strand.
ATCAAAAAAGCTAATAGATCATAGAATCTTTTTTTTTTTGGCAGAGGGTGGGATGGGGTGGGAAGAGATAATCGAGGTCAAGTGACTTGCTCTCCCAGTGAGTAAGTGTCTGAGGTCATATTTGAACTCAAGTCCTCCTGACTCCAGGAGTAGTGTGCTATCCACTGCACCACCTAGCTGCCCCCCACCCCACCTTTTTTTTTTGGTAGACAGGAATCTCCAATAATCAAGACATCAACATTTTCATGTTTTAATGAAATTTTATTAAAGGGATCAATAAAACCCATATCCTAGCATTCCTATGGTACTTTGACAATTTGCAAATCACTTTACATCTGTAATCTCATTTGATTCTCACAACACCTCTGTAAAGTAGGTGCTATTATTACAGTCATTTTATAAATATGTAAGCTGAAAATAAGAAATGTTAGTACTTTACTCAGGGTCACACAGATAGTAAATGTCTAAGGAAGGATATAAATTCAGGTTTTCTTACTCCAAGTCTAGCACTCTGTCCTCTATGCCCCCTAGCTGCTTCAGAACATTATATTCTAATTTTAAAATCATTAAGCCTTGTTCCAACATTATGCTTGATATTAATGGGAGACAGAAATAACTCCAAGTAACATTTTTAACAAAAGTAAAAAGCCCAGCATAAAAACAAGGTACCATCTTTTTTCCATGCATAAGCTAGCTTAAGAAAGTTAATAAAAATACAAAAATAGTATGGACAATATAAACAACAGTACTGAAAATTCAGATTGTGATTCTTGGAATAATACAACCACTCTGAAAACTTGTAAAATTAAAAGAATTGCCCCCTGACTTCAGTCTTGAATCTGAAATTTTTCCTTTCTTACCCTGGCATTACCAACTTTGCAACACATTTGCTTATCCCAAGTAATATTTCAACTATTTCCAAATGTTTTGTTTTAGTTTTTTTTCAATCATTCTGTTTTTAAACTGATATTTTTTTTTATGTCATACTACTGCACGATATTTATTCTATATGTGTAAGATATCTATAAGATGAAGATAGAGTACTTTGATTTGCAAAAGACTTTAAAGAAGTGTATGCTCAGGCTACTGAACATTGTCTGCATTTTCACTATATTAAACATACTTGATATATGATTCTCTTAGAAGATTTTAACAAAAATTAGGCAAATAAAAAAGCTGAAAGACTAGTTACAACAGAGATAATAGTAGTTTGAGCAGATTTTCACTGTGTGGAATTGTCCAGAGACCATTTCAAAGAAAGGTTTCCAGTTAACCAATCAGTCAATCAATGAGTACATAAGAACCTACTATGTGCCAAGCCCTGTGCCTGGACTAGGCACTGGGGATACAAAGGCCAAAAATGAATAAAAACTATCTTTTCCTCATCTCTTTGGGCTCACAAATTAAGAGTTATAAGGAATCACAGAGACCATATGATCTGACCTCCCTCATTTTACAGATGAAGAAACAGGCTCAGGGAAATTAAATGACATATCCTACATCAAGCAGGAAGTAAGAATTAGAGGCAGGATTTGAACTCAGGTCCTCTGATTCCAGAAGCAGCGCTCCTTCTGCAGTATTTCACTTGTTCTCGAGGAAATCACATTCAATCAGAGGAGATGATATGTTAGTCAGCCAATAAATATTTATTAAGCACCTACTATGTGCCAGACAGTAATACAAAGAAAGGCAAAAGAAAGTTCCTGTTCTCAAAGCACTCACGGTCTACTGGGGGAGACAACATGCAAACGACTCTGTACAAATAAATTATAGACAGGATAAAGTGGAAATAACCAACAGAGTGAAGGCACTGGAATTAAGAGAGAATGGGAAAGGCTTCTTGTAGAAGGTGGGACTCAAAGGAAGCCAGGGAAGCCAGGAAGCAGAGATAAAGAGACAGATTTCCAGCTACAAGGGAAAGAAAGTGAAAATGCCTGGAGTTAGGAGATGGAATATCTTGTTTGAGGATCAGCAGGGAAGCAAGTCACTAGATTTCTGAGTATATAATGAAGTTTACGGGGTAAGAAGACTGGAAAGATGAAAGACAGCAAGTTATAAAGGGCTTTAAAAGACAAACAAAGGATTTCATATTTGATCCTAGAAGTGAAAGGAAGCCAGAGGAGTTAAGGTGAGGAAGGGGTGGGGGGTAACATGGTCAGAATTGTCCTTTTGGAAGATGACACTTTACTTGCCCGGGTTGGATTTTAGATATGTCCAGGGGATTTAATTTGAAATGTCTAATAGGCAGTTGGTGATGTGGAACTGGAGCTGAGGAGAGAACCTGGGGCTGGATATACACATCTGGGAGTTATCTGAATCATCATAATACTTAAACTCATAGGAGCCAATAAGATTACCAAAAAAAGAATACAGAGAGGAAGAGAAGATGATCCAAGGGAAGAGTCTTGGAGCACATAGCAACAGTGGGAAGGCAGGATATGCATAATGAGCCAAGCAAAGAAGACGAAGAAAGAGTGATCAGGGAGGTATAAAAGGAAACAAGAGAAAACAGTTCAGAAAAACCCAGACGTGAAAGTATCCAGAAGAAGAACAGTAGCAAATATAACAAAGGAGTCAAGAAGGATGCGGACTGAGAAAAGGGCATCAGATGTGGCAATTAAGATATCAAAGAGTAATCACTTAAATGATGCAGTAAGAAGCCAGACTACAAATTGTTGAGGTGTGAGATAAAAGAAGTGGAGGAAACAAGGACTGACATTTTTGTAAGTGTTTGGCTAAGAAAGGTAATAGATTTAGAATGACAGCTAGAAGGTTTTTTTGTGTTTGTTTTTCTTTTCTAAAGTTCAGGGAACTTTGTAAATGTTTTAAGGAAGTAGTAAAAGAATGTGTAGATAAGGAAAAAGTGAAGATTGCAGGGGTATTTTGATTGAGGAGGCAACTCTCTGTAGAAGACAAGGGAGGACAGTAGAGATGTTGGCTTTGAGGAGATGGGCCACATTTTTTTCAGAGACTGGAGGAAAAGAGTAGAGAATAGTATATGATGACAAAGGCCTTGGAGATAATTAAGAGAAAAGAAGGAACTTATAGTAAATGGACTTAATTTTCTCTCTTTAGTAAAAGATAAGATTATGGGGGGGGTTACGTGGCACAGTGGATAGAGTGCTGTGCCTAGAATCAAGATGTCTCATATTCCTGAGTTCAAATCTGGCCTCAGACACTTGATAACTGTAACCCCAGGCACGTCACTTAACCCTATTTGCCCCAGTTTCCTCATCTACAAAATGAGGGGGAGAAGGAACTGACAAACCACTCAGATAAGACAGAAACGACTGAACAACAACAAAAGATTATCAAGAAAGGGTGGGAGGAATGAGAGGTGTAGAACAGTAGAGGTTTGGAATAGCATTCCTAGGGAATGATACAGGGAACAGTTTAAGGAGGAGAAAAAGAATAGTCTTTTTTTAATAGATTACATAAATCTGTAGGGTACCCAGTGGAACACAGATAGGTAACAGCCAAATTCAGGGTATGACAATCCCTACGTGTGGCTAAGGTGGAGTGAAGGAGTAGTTAATGGGAACTGAGAAGACTCGAGAAGTGACATGCCCGGGGCAGCTCGGTGGCGCAGCGGATAGAGCACCAGCCCTGGATTCAGGAGAACCTGAGTTCAAATCCGGACTCAGACACATAACACTTACTAGCTGTGTGACCCTGGGCAAGTCACTTAACCGCATTGTCTAGCAAAAAAGAAAAAGAAGAAGAAGAAGTGAGATGCTAGGGAGTTTGAAGAAGCATCAATGTGAATGCTGAAGTTCCCTAAGAGGAGAGGAAGACTATGAGTCAAGTACTAAACTCCTTAAGAAGGGGGAGATGGGACAGGGAATGCTATTTGAGAATGACCAGGGACCTGGAGTAGATAGCAGCCACCATGAACTGTATGTGGTGAAAGAGTGAGGAAAGAAGGAGAGGATGCTAAGTGATGGAGGCAAAGGGAGAGTCTGGAAGTGGCAATGATAAGGGATGTTCCGACTCTCTCTCCAGGATCAGTGTAATGGGAGGATAACAGAGAAGGTATGACCTATGTGAAAGAATGGCAGGGGATGCCAGGAAAAAAGAGAATTTATTCTCTTAACCAAGAAAGGATAAATATTACCAAGCATTAGGAAAATCACAGAAATTAAAACTTTTAGCAACAATGATTTTTAAAAAAATAATTGTACAGTTTAAGTAATTTGTAACAAAAAGTTAGAAAAAAGACTGGGTTACTGACTTAAATTATGGCATGTAAAGAATGGTGAGCAAAAAGAATTGAAAAATTCAAAGAAATGTGGGACTCATGAAGTAACGCAGAGTGAAGAAAGAGATCCAAAAAATTTACACACCAATTACACCTATATATAAAAGGACAACATTAAACTGAAACAAAACTCCTGTGGGTCAGCTACAATGGACTCAGTACAACCTTTTTAAAGTTAAAGCACACCTTTCTTTTCTTTTAACAAACAGTAAATTATTAAAGTCTAAGACTGAATAAGTCAAATTCACTTCTTTATGCCATTTTGCTAAAATGTTTTCAGGGAATATGTTTTGATCATTTTTGTGTGCTTTGTAGGCTTGTCTGATGTGGCAAAACCACATTTATCAATAAAAATGGTAGAAATTTACAGCTCATTTTAAGATACTTTAATCACTTTCCTAAAATAAATTTAACTGCTATGATTTGCTCAATCATTAATTCTATTTAAAGAATTCTCCAAATCAGTTTAAAAGTATAAAGATAATAGTAAGTAAAATACAAAGAAAGGTCTTTAAAATACTATACTTACGAAATGCCATCTTGACTATCAATTTGGTAATGTTTCTGAACAGGCAATAGTTCATGTTCGTGGTCCTCATCAGATGTACCATCTAAATTTTGTTCATCTATCAAAGGCTTCATTACTTCCATATCTATGAAACAAAAACAAAGTATTTTAGCAACAGAATGAACATCTGTAAGCTTAGTATGAACATTAGGAAACCTAAATTCTAATTCTACTTGTTTTAGTAATTTTCCAAATCGCTAGGGTCACATAAAATTTCAAAAAAAACAAACAAACTAGAAACCAGTTTATTCAAGTTAAAGGACACACCCTTTTTTAACAAATATTATGCCCCCCAAATAGAAAGCAACATGTACCATCAGTTGCAACCATTTTTAAAGTAGTTTTGCTTACTTCTTGTAGGAAACATACTTTGGGGTAGAATGGGGGTTATTTGTTGGAATGAGTTTATTAGGTTAAAAGTAATCAAATAAAATCTTTAAATATGTGTAAGAATGGGGTTGGTTGAGTAAATTAAGTCACCCATCCCACTTAAAGTAAATGTTAAGATGCTCTGATACTTTAGTGAGATGAGAGAAAGTCTCAACCAAACAACCAATCAATCAAAAACTAGTAATGTTCAAAAGAAGAGTATGCAGATTTGCTAAGGAAAGTTGATCATGCCTTGTGAATGGTCGAGGAATTTGAAGACCAGTTCAGAACCCAAGTTCTGGTGGAAATAGAGATTCCAATGAATGGAAAACGTGGAGATAGCATTCCAGGTAACTCTCCAGCCCATAATGCCAACCCAAGTCATTTGGGGGAAAAGAGTACTTTTGCCTTGCCTTAATATCCTTTCCCTTCCCCAATGAAATGAGGAGCAACTCATGAACTAGAGGTCTTCCCATCTTCCCATCCACATTCTAGCAGCATTGACAGTTATAACTTCATCAGGAGTAAAAGATATGATGAATGTAGATTCACATCTCCACAAAGAATACAGCAAAGAAGTGACATCGTGTCTAAAGGAACTTACTGAACACCTCATAAAGGGGAGAAAAGAACTCCCAGCAACCAAGAGCTGTGAATTATTCCTTTATTACATGTGTTCTCTAAGCTTGGGCTTACTTTCCTCTTGTTTCTATACATACTGATAATACAGTGTGGCAGGGTTGGGGTGGGGGCTATTTTGTACCAACTGCTCTAACTGTACCACTTCAGTAAATACTTCTTTCTAAAAATTACTAAAGGTTGGCTGACTAAATTGATTCTTTTTCTCTCCTTTTTTCTTTTCTTTTTTTTCACATTTAATAGTATTTTATTTTTTCCAATCACATATAAAGATAGTTTTTAATATTAATTTTTGTAAGATTTTGAGTTCCAAATTTTTCTCCCTCCCTTTCTCCCTTCCCTCCCCCATCCCAAAGACAGCAAACAGTCTGATATAGGTTACACATGTACAATCATGTTAAACATATTTCCACATTAGTTATGTTGTGAAAGAAGAATCAGAACAAAAGGGAAAAAACATAAGAAGAAAAAAACAAACAAAAAGTGAAAATAGCATGCTTCGATCTGCATTCAGACTCCATAGTTCTTTCTCTCGATGTAGACAGCATTTTCCATCACGAGTCTTTTAGAATTGTCTAAGATCATCATATTGCTGAGAAGAGTTAAGTCTATCATAATTGATCATTGCACAAGGTTGCTGTTGCTCTGTATGGTTCTGCTCATTTCACTCAGCATCAATTCATGTAAGTTTTTCCAGGTTTTTCTGAAATCCACCAACACTCATCATTTCTTATTGCACAACAGTATTCCAATACATTCATATACCACAACTTGTTCAGCCATTCCCCAATTTCCCATTCCCCAATTTGTGACATCCCCACAATTTCCAATTCTTTGCCATCACAAAAAGAGCTGCTATAAATATGTTTGTACAAATGGTCCTTTTCTCTTTTTTTTTATGATCTCTTTGGGATACAGACCTAGTAATGGTATACTAAATTGATTCTTAATAATTATGGTGGGAAGTTTACTGGTAAGGGTTTGTAAGCTAGAGCATTAGAAAGACATTTCCAATCCCTCAAGAGTACTCCCAAAATCCCAAGGAGACCTACCAGCCAAGTTCTGGGGATCCAACTTAAAGTGGGAGTAGGAATTTGGATTAGAACTGAGAGCATAAGCTATAGATGTAAGCAAAATAATTTGCTGCTTTGACACTAAACAATCTATTTTACCACTCTTTGTCCAGTTTTATTACATTTAAAATAAGGTTAATTAGGGTTTATTTATGCATGAGCTTTCATGTTAACTTGCTAGGCTTCCACACTATTTCCCAGACAGCTCTTCACCACACTGCCTATACTCCAACCTCCAACATTACATCACCTCCACTGCGATTTTGTGCTCTCACGCCTATGTCTCTGAGCTTTCTTAACTGAACTTTCCCCTTAGCTTGGTGCCACACATCACACAAGAATTGTTTCACTTATTGCATTATAATCCCATAAATACTCTCTGTTTATTGATTGAACAAGAAACCTAAAGAAATCATCAAACAAGAATCAGGCAGGAGTACCCCAAAACAATAGAAGTATGAATGTCAAACCTATTTCTAAAGACTTCTAAAGAAGGTATATTTGAATTTTCATAAATTAAACTTTTGGAAGTTTTCTTGTATCTAGCTTGCTGTCTATTGTACTCTCCTCACAGAAACAGCACAAGCAATTGTAAGTAAATAATCATTCCAAAAATTGTGTGTGTGTGTGTGTGTGTGTGTGTGTGTGTGTATCCCCATCCTTCACTGCTCTATATAATATTCCATTAATGCAGACTTTGGGAAAGTGGGGATGGAGGAGTTGAAGAAGAAACCAGTTTTAAAAGGACCTATAGTAGTAAAAATTTTCAATTTGACCCTGACCAACAGCAGTCCAAAGCCTAGTAGATGGAGAATATAGTTCTAAGGTATGTGACATTCAATATTAGGCTTTTAAAAAGTAGTTTTAACTAATATTTTTCAAATAGTTTCTATTTTTGATTGATAAGTCCTCTTATGGAAAAGTACAAAGGAAAAGTTTAAATGTAAATTATCACAAATTAGTGAGGTTTTTCTAAAAAACAAATTCCTTTCCTTTTCCTTTTTGGGTCATTTTTCTGTGACCCCTTTCCAAGTCCTTCATATGCCTAATGCATAAGAAAGGAGAGAAATAAGGGAAAGAGAAGGAAGAAAAGGGTTGATATAATAGAACTATCTCACTATTCTGACCTAGTACTATATTTGCATTATGTGGTGTAAATGAACTCCTACCCCCCGCCCCCACAACACAACACTGCTTTTCTGGTACACTCAAAATAACTTGTTTCTTTACTTAGAGATTAATAATGATAATAATAACAACAATCATAAGTATTATCTTCAGATAATATAAACGATAATACTTAACCAAGCAATCAACCAACAAGTATTCATTAAATGCCTACTGTATGCCAAGCAATGTGCTAGGGATTAGCACTGGGGATACAGTACAAAGAATGCAACAATCATTACTCACAAGGAACTTACGTGATAATGTATAAAACAATGAGGACATATTTAAATATATATAACAGAAATACAAAGTGAATAAATACAAAGTAAATATGAGATAATTTGGGAGTGAGGGTACTAGCAACTGTGGGAATCAGGAACGGCTCCATTTTAAAGAGAAAACTCTTATGTAAAAGAGGTAATGCACTGCATTCCAGCCACGAAGGACAAAGTATTAAGGCATGAAGGTAGGAGACAGAATTTAGTGTGTGAGGAACAGAGAGGTCAGTTTAACTGGAGTGCAGAATGCTGGAGGGGAAGTAATGTATAATAAGTTGGCAAGAGGTTGGGTCCAGATTGTGAAAAGCTCTAAAAGCTAAACAGAAAAGTTTACAGTTGATCTCTAGAGGCAATAGAAAGTCAGTGGGAGTAGACAAAGTAGATGAGTCACACCATTAGCTCTGTGTTTAAGGAAAATTACTTTGGCAGCAATATATAGAGTGGACTGGAGTTGTGAGAGACTTGAAGGAGGGAAGCTGCTGCAATAATCTAGGCGAGGGGTGATAACAGCCTGAACTGAGGTGATAGTTGTATGAGTAGAGAGAAGGGCTACAATGTTGTGAAGATAGAAATAGCAAGCTTGTCAAATAATTAGATGTGTGGAGTGAGGGAAAGTGAGAAGTTAAGGATAATGTTAACATCACAAAACTTTGAAACTAGAAGGATGATGGTACTTTCAACAGAAATAAGGACGTTTGGAAGAGGAAAGGGTTTGTGGAGAAAGAAAATACGTTCAGTTTTGGACAAGTTGAGTTTAAGATGTCTACAGGACATCAAATCTGAAATACCTAGTTGGAAATATAGAACTGAAGCTCAGAAGACAGACATACAAAAGATAAATGTGTATTTTTACACAGGTGTATATAAATGTATATATGTATATATACATTCATACATAATAAGATAATTTTAGGAGGAAGATGGCTCTAGCATCTAGAGGGAGGACCTGGCAAGATTTGCTCTATAAAATGTTATTTGAACATTGATTTGAAGGAAATAAGTGATTCTAAAAGATGGTGAGATTCAAGGCACAGGGAATAGTCAGGACAAAGGTGTAAAGGAAGATGAAGTATCATGTGTAAGACAGCAAGAAAGTCGGTTTGGCTGGACTACAGTGTATAGGAAGGGTAATAATATAATAAGGTTAGAAAGGTAGGTTGGGGCCTGTTTATGAAGGTTGTTCAAAGTTCAACAAAAGTTTATATTTGATCCTAGAGGCTACAGAGAGCCATCAGAATTTATTAAGTATTTACTCTTTTTGGGTCTCACCCATAATAGGAGTTGGTAGAATTTATAATATCTCCAAGTTTCATAACAACTGAAGGATTTTGTGATTCTCAGTTTTTTTTATGGAGTTAATTTGAAAAAAAAAAGTTGCTAGCAATAATGTCTTACATAACCTTTGTCAGTATTAGGGTAATTGGAGGGAAAAAAATTATATGTATGTATATAGATAGATAATTAGATAGATAGATAAATGGATAGAGAGCACAGGGTGAGTTGGAGATGTAGGGGTGATATCTGGAGAATAAAATTGGGTAAGAGAGGATTATACTGGGAGAAGGTGAAAGGGAGAGGTAGAATGGGGTAAATTATCTTACATAAAACAGACAAGAAAAAGCTTTTACAGTGGAGGGGAAACGGGGAAAGGTGAGAGGGAATGAGTGATTCTTATTCTCATCAGATTTGGCTTTAGGAGGGAATACCATACACACTCAATTGGGTATGGAAATTTATCTTACCCTATAGGAAAATAGAGGGAGAAGGGGATAAGAGAGCAGGGGGGATGATAGAAGGGAGGGCAGATTGGGTGAGGGGGTAATCAGAAGCAAACACTTCTGAAGAGGGACAGGGTCAAAAGAGGGAATAGAATAAACAGGGGGGTGGGATAGGATGAAGGGAAATATAGTTAGTTTTTCACAACATGACTACTATGGAAGTGTTTTGCATGACTACATACACATGTATAACCCGTATCTAGTTGCTTGCCATCTCAATGGAGGGGGGAGGGAGGAAAGAAGAGAATTTGGAACCTAAAGTTTTAAAAACAAATGTTAAAAATTGTTTTCACATGCAACTGGGAAATAAGATATACAGGCAATGGAGTATAGAAATCTATCCCGCCCTATAGGAAAATAGAGGGGAAGGGGATGGGAGAAGGGGGGACGGGGATAGAAAGGAGGACAGATTGGGAGAAGGGGAATTCAAAGTGCACAATGTCTTGGGGTTGGGGGAGGAATGAGATGAGGAGAAGATCTGGAACTCAAGATCTTGTGGAGGTGAATGCTGAAAACTAAAAATAAATAAATTAATTTAAAAAAATAAAATAATGCCTTATACAAGCTTTTCAGAAAGCTAAATTTTTTGCATTTATAACACACATACACTCAGTATTACAGTAAAAAGTGTGAAAATGCTCATCAGGATATTATTAGACTTCTTCATGTTGCCAATTAAGTCCTTAACTTACTGGTTGATATAACTAATGGATACCTCTTCCTAAGAAGTTCTTAATGTATCAAATATATGTTGAGATTGATATGGGAAATTGCTTATTCAATAGTTCCAAAGACTAACAGGGAACATTATGTCATTTTGATGAACTGACTACTCTAAACCATTAGTTTAAATTTGAAGTGTAAATAGTGCCTTGAGGAGTTAAGCTGTGATTCACATGGTCATAGATGACTTGACTAGACATGAGGCTTTTGGAAGCCTAACTTTGGAATTTATGATGTCTGGTCTAAATAACTCTAGAACTTGTGTTCATTTTACAGTCCAGTTTTATTCCACATCTTCCTCTCATACATCCTACTTTCCAGGCTAAACTGGACTGTTCCCCAAAGTCAATATACTGTCTCCTACCTCCATGTATTTGTAAAGGCTGTCCCCCATTCCTGGAAGACACTTCTTCTTTCTCATCTCTCTGCTTCCTACAACTTGTATTACCCTTCCTTCAAGGCTCAACTCAGGTGTGCCATCAGCTCAGTGAAACCATCCTTGAATGTAGCCCCTCTAATAAAATTGTTTTCTTAGAACCTAAAATTTTCCTTTTTTTTTTTGGATAATTTATGTATTTTTAGTTTTTAACATTAACTTCCATAAGATTTTGAGTTTTAAATTTTCTCCCCGTCCCACTTCTCCCCTGCCCAAGACAGCTTGCAATCTGATATAGGCTCTACATATACATTCATGTTAAGCGTATTTTCCCATTAGTAATGATGTAAAGAAAAATTAAAACTAATGGGAGGAACCATGAGAATGAAGCAATAAAACCAACAAAGGAAAAGGAGAACAAATATTATGCTTCCATCTACATTCAGACTTTATAGTTCTTTCTTTGGGTGTGGATAGCAATTTCCATTGTGAGTCTTTTGGAGTTGTCTTAGACTCTTGCATTACTGTGAAGAGACAATTCTATCAAAGTCAGTCATCTCACAACGTGGCTGTTACTGTGTACAATGTTCTCCTGGTTCTGCTCATTTCACTCTGCATCAGTTCATGTAAGTCCTTCCAGGTTTTTTTGAAGTCTGTCTGCTCATCATTTCTTATAGTACAGTAGTATTCCATTATACTCATAAACCACAACATGCAGAACCTAAAATTTTCTTAAGAGTATTTTGTATTTCTTTATTGTCCTTATCATATCCTATCTAGTATTATACTTACCTTTTATATATATCAAGCCATTTTATCTCACTCCTCTCACCAGTAAAAGATAAGTTCTTAATAGATAAAGGGCCACCTATCCCAGAACCTTAATAAATATTTGTTTCGAGTCTTAGTTTAATTCAGTTCATTTCTGACAACTCCTCCAAAATGTCATGGTTATTAGAAATCTAATCTTTCTGCCTATGGGCACTGAGCACTGTGTTCTGGAAAGTATCTAATACACTGTATCCTCACAATGTAGATAGTCATCACCACGTAACATTCCAGAGAAGCAAGCAATCCTATCATTTGAAGCACAGGGTCCTGTACATCACATTGGCTAAAGAAATCATCTCCTTAGGAACAAAGGTAAGTTTTCATATATTTTTAAAGAATATGGACACTAAAAGAGAAAATTATTCTTAATATGTTTTATAAGAAGGCCAGAAGGCCTAAAACATCACAAAAGACATTTAATATTAATACAATATTAAAGCTGAAAGTCAGTAATGTAGTTTCTGTTGTTAATGGACATCATCACAAAAGATATATATAGCCATAGAAAGCCTTTAAGATGAAGGTCACTCAACTTCAATTCATGCTTAGAAAAATACTAAATGAAGTACAGTTTTATTCAACTCGAGAATCACCCTACTGATTTCCTTTTCCCTACTTAATTAATTTTATTTTTTTTCTCAGGGTTATTGTTGAGGAAACAAAATTTATGTCATTTTAAAATAGAGCTTCTAAGGCATATGACTTTGCATCAAAACAAGATTTGTATTCCTTAAATATTTTTAGCTTATTTTTGGCAGAGATAATAATTCTGTGTAATTACCATGGAAAAAAATCAAATGGTCTTGTCCATCAAGCCGAGAGAAAACTGTATAATATATAGGCACTTGAAAGTTTAAGTACAGTCTAAATAGTAAGGTTCTAACAAGTGAATAAAAAGTATGAAAAATGCATTTCTTGATCTTTCTGCTCATCATTAATGATTTAGAAATATTTTATTCAGAACTTAAATACCAAATAAAATAGTTATTCTCATACACATGGTAGCAGAGAAAAAGAATTACAGATGAAACTCTAGATATCTATTATGTAGACCTTCCTTGCTTTTCCTTTTAAGTTTATAAATTCAACCTGTAGTTTTCAAAACTATCCTGCTTACTCATACTTTTTTTAGCCTTTCTTCTGTTCTCTTCTCTGAATTTTCTAAAGACACTTCAATGAACCTTTATCTTTTGTTTTCTTCCTTTCTCCTTTTCTTCTTTCTTATTCCTTCTTATTGTTTTTTTTTTGGCTACCCTACCCCTCTTGCCCTTCTTCTTCCACCTTCATTAGAGAAAAAGATAAAAGAAAAAACAAAGCCCTTGTAATAAATTTGCAAATTCAAGCAAAACAAATTCCCACATTGGCTGTCTGGAAATTATGTATTATTTGGCACCTTAAGTTCATCAACTGTCAAGAGATGGATAGTTTGAACATACCATCCATACATCTCAGTCCTCTGGAATCATGTTTAGTCATTGCACTGGTCAGAGTTCTCAAATCTCTTAAATTTGTTTTTCTTTTTAATGTTGCTGACATTGTACAAACTGTTTTCCTGGTACTACTAACTCCATTTCATATGTATCACTTCACACAGGTCTTCCCAGGTTTCTATGAAACCACTAATTTCATAATTTCTTATGGTACAATAATATTCCATTGCATTCATGTATCATAATTTGTTTAGCCATTCCTCAATAAGTTGGAACCAGTTTCCAGTTCTCTGCAAATTACAAAAAGAGGTGTTATAAATAAGTTTTATACATTTGTACAAAAGGATCCATATGGGTTCTTTTCCTCTTTATTTGATCTCTCTGGGGTATAGGTTAAATAGTGGTACTACCAGGTCAAAGGACAAGCACAATTTAGTTCCTTTAAGGGCATGGTTCTCAAATGTTTTTCAGACTGGCAAGACCAATTCACAGTTCCACCAACAATGCACTAGTGTGTCCCTCTAACGTTTGTCTTTTTCCTTTTTTTGTCTTCTCTGCCAATTTGGTAGGTAAAATGTGGAACCTCAGAGGTACTTTTGTGTTTCACTCATTATCAGTTACTAGGAGAATTTTTTCATGATTATTGACAGCTTGGATTTGTTCCTTAGAAAACTGCCTTTTCATATCTTTTGACCATTAGAGAATGGCTCTCGTGCTTATAAAATTGAATAATTTTCTTATATATTTTGAATATGACACCTTTATAAAAAAAGCTATAAAGATTTTTCCCAGTGTTTATTATCCATTCTAATACTTGCTCTGTTTGAATTTGTCCTGTTTGTGGAAAATCTTTTAAATCTGATTAACAAAAATTGTCCATTTCATCATCTGTGATTGTCTTTACCATTTGCTCAATCATAAGCTCTTCCCCTATTCATAAATCTGAAATGTTAACTTCCTCCTTGACCCTCTAATTTGTTTACAATGTCACTCTTTATATCTATATAATTTATCCTTTTAGAGCTTATTTTGGCATATGATAAAGGATGATGATCGAAATTTAATTTCTGCTATACTGCTGTCTAGTTTTAAGCAGTTTTTTGGGGGGAGGGAGGGGAAGGAGGGTCAAATAGTGAGTCCTTATTCCAGCAGATGGGATGATTTGGTTTCGTGAACACAATACTATGGGGTTTCTCCTCTTCTGTATGTTGTGTACCTAATCTCTTCCACCAATCAGTCTATTTTCTAACTAATATCTAATCATTTTGATGATTGCTTCTTTATTGTATAGGTTGAGATCTGATATTCCTAACCCCTTTTTTCCGTATTTTTTCATCATTTCTCAAAACTGTTAAACTTTTGTTCCTCTAGATGAATTTTATTATCATTTTCTAGCTCTATAATCTTTTTATATTTTAACTCTATGACACTGAATAATTATTTTTTGTGGTACTGTCATTTTAATCTTTCTAATATTACTGGAGCCTATTGACTATTATTTTGTTGAATATTTTTGATTCACTGGCTCATTAGAGACACTGGTCTACAGTATTCTTTCTTTGTCTCTCTCTGGTTTTGGTACCAAGAATTTATTTGTTTCATTGAAACAGTTTGGAAGAGCCCTTTCTTTTCTTATCTTTATAGCTGATGTGTTATTGGAATTGTCCTTGGAATGCTAGATAAAATTCACTTTCAAATCTATATGGTCCTGGGGATTTTTTTTTTTTTGAGAGTTCATTTACAACTTGGTCAATTTCTTTTTCTAATATTGGGTTATTTCATTTGTTTATTTCTTCTTCTGTTAATCTGGGTATTTGTATCTTGGTAAGCCTTCAACAATTTCTTCTAAGTTATCAGTCTGATTGGCATATAATTAGGCAAAATATTTACCAATAGTTTTACTTCATTTTCAAGTGCTTTAAAGTCTTTTTTAAGTTTTAAAGGAACAATATACTTTTATTCTTTTTAAAATCAGAGTAGCTAGCTATTTTCTTTATTAGGCTTTAAAAAAAAAGAGCTAGCTCCTAGTTTTATTCATTAGATCATTTTTTGTTTTCAATTTTCCTAATCTCTCCTTTGATATTCAAAATTTCTAATTTGGTGTTTAGTTGGGGAAGTCATTTTTGCTTTGTTAGTTTTGGGGTTTTTTTTTTTTTTTTTTGCATGTTCAATTACTAATTTGTCTTGGTTTTTGGGGATTTTTTGTATGTTATCTTGTGATTTCCTTTGATGAAATTTCCTATTATTTCTATGATTTGGTCTTTGACCAATCAATTATTCACTATTAAGTTATTTAGTTTCCAA
The DNA here is from genome assembly GCF_900497805.2 of Vombatus ursinus. Taxonomy (NCBI): domain Eukaryota; kingdom Metazoa; phylum Chordata; class Mammalia; order Diprotodontia; family Vombatidae; genus Vombatus; species Vombatus ursinus. The sequence continues at coordinate 3,091,302 of NW_020947122.1, forward strand.
TTAATTTTTAAGTCTTCAGAGGCCTTTTACTTGATATAGTTTTATTATACTGTGGTCAATAAAGAATGTTCAATATTTTTATTTTTTAATTTGTTACTGAGGCTTTTATGTCTTAATACAGCCAATTTTTGCAAAGCTGTCATATATAATTGGGCAATGTGTAAACTTTCTGTTGCCATTCAATAATTACTAGAGATCCAGAGATCTATTATCTCTAATTTTCCTAAAGGTCTATTTAGGTCTTTAACTTATTTAATTTTTATCATTTTCTTAGATCTTTTCAAGTCTGAAAGGAGTACACTGAGATGCCAACATTGTAGTTTTACCACTTCTCCTTGCAGTTCAATTAATTTTTCCTTTAAATATTTAGATGCTATACTATTCAATGTTATACATATATACAAACACATGCAGATAGATACATATGTATATATAAAACACATATACAAGTGTGTTCATTTGTACATTCATATTTATATGACAGTGATCTAGTATGAGGCAAATGGAAAAGAAGAAATTAAATACTAACAGATTTTATAAATCACAAGTGTTAGGAAAACTTTGTTATTACCTTCTTATTCTTTGAAAATATGGGAGTGTGGACAAAGGGAAGAAAAATATACAAGAGAATAGGATGGAGGAAAATATACAATTAAAAATCAGTCTCATAATTGTCTAGTTCAGATGAAAGTGAGATTCCCCATATCCCGTTTTCTATGTTTGTATTTCATGTAGCCTACTATGTGAGCTAGATTTCCCTCTCCTTTCTCCTCCTTTTCTCCTCAGTTAAATATACTATTCATCTAATTTCCTTCTTTTCCTAAGACTATCAAAATAGAACAAAACCACCCCCCAGGTACATTTTTATTTAACTTTGCCTATGACCCTTAAACACATTAAGGCTCTGAGAGGAACTTGTTTTTTCTGCTCCTTTCAGCATAAGAACAATTCATCCTCAAACAGTCTCTTCCAATTGATCATATGTATGTACCTTTCTATGTTTCTCTTATCATCTATGTTTCCATTTTAAAGTATGAATCAGTTCTGGATTTTTCAACAGGACTGCCCAAAAATCCTCTATTTCACTAAATATCCTTTTTTTCCCCTTTGATGACTTTATTTAATTTTGCTAGATGGGTTATTCTTAGTTATAAGATTTTATCATTTGCCTTTCGAGTACTATATTCCAAGCTCTCTTCTCCTAGAAAATGTTGGGTGTCAAGTCTTGTGTATCTTGACTATGGTTTCTTGGAGCATGAACTTTTTTTTTTTTTTTTGGCTGCTCATAGTATTTTTTTCTTTTATCTGGAACCTCTGGATTTTGGCTATGATGTTCCTGGGAGTTCTCATTTTGGGGTTTCTTTTAGAAGGTGGGGAATCATTTTATTTTCACTTTTCCCTCTAGTTCCAAGAGGTCTGGGCTGTTTTTATTTGTTATTTTTTTTTTTTTCTGAAGGTGGTTGTCAGTTTTTTCTTTTATTTTTTTATTAATTTGTTTATTTTTAGTTTTCAAAATTCACTTCCACAAGATTTTGAGTTCCAAATTTTCTCCCCTCTCATCCCTCCCTCCACCCCAAGACAGCGTGCATTCTGAATACCCCTTCCCCTAATCTGCCCTCCCTTCTTTTTTCCCAACCCTTCTCTTATTCCCTTCCCCTTCTATTTTCCTATAGGGCAGGATAAATTTCTATCCCTCATTGCCTATATATCTTATTTCCCAGTTGCATGTGAAAACAGTATTTAACATTTGTTTTTAAAACACTGGGTTCCAAACTCTCTCCCTTCCTCCCTCCCTACCCACCCTCTTTGGGAAGGCAAGCAACTCAATACAGGGTATACATGTGTAGTCATGCAAAACACTTCCACAGTAGTCATGTTGTGAAACACTAACTATACTTCCCTTCGTCCTATCCTGACCCCCATTTATTCTATTCTCTCTTTTGACCCTGTCCCTCCTCAGAAGTATTTGCTTTTGATTACCCCCTCCCCCAATCTGCCCTCCCCTCTATCATTCCCCTACTCTCTTATTCCTTCTCCCCTATTTTCCTGTAGGGTAAGACAAGATTCCCATATCCAACTGAGTATGTTATCCCCTCCTTAAGCCAAATCTGATGAAAATAACATTCACTCATTCCCTCTCACTTTCCCCCACTTCCCCTCCACTGTAAAAGCCTTTTCTTGTCTGTTTTATTTGAGATAATTTACCTCATTCTACTTCTCCCTTTCTCCTTCTCCAAGTATAATATTTTCTCACTCAATTTTATTCTCCAGATATCACCGCTTCACCTTCAACTCACCCTGTGCCATCTATCTATCTATCTATCTATCTATCTATCTATCTATCTATCTATC
>NW_020947122.1:3093663-3112826 GCF_900497805.2 Vombatus ursinus
ATCTATCTATCTATCTATCTATCTATCTATCTATCTATCTATCTATCTATCTATACATATAATTGTTTTCCCTCCAACTACCCTAATACTGACAAAGGTCTCATGAGTTATAAATATCATCTTTCTATGTAGGAATGTAAACAGTTCAACCTTAATAAGTCCCTTATGATTTCTCTTGAGTCTTGTATTTGAAAGTCAAATTTTCTATTTAGCTCTGGTTTTTTCATCAAGAATGCTCGAAAGGTCTCTATTTCACTGAATGTCAATTTTTCCCCCTGAAGGATTATACTCAGTTTTGCTGGGTAAGTGATTATTGGCTGTAATCCTATCTCCGTTGACCTCCGGAATATCATATTCCAAGCCCTCTGGCCCCTTAATGTAGAAGCTGCTAAATCTTGTGTTATCCTGATTGTGTCTCCACAACACTTGAATTGTTTCTTTCTGGCTGCTTGCAATATTTTCTCCTTGACCTGGGCACTCTGGAATTTGGTTATAATATTCCTAGGGGTTTTCCTTTGGGGATCTCTTTCAGGAGGTGATTGGTGGATTCTTTCAATTTCTATTTTACCTTCTGGTTCTAGAATATCAGGGCAGTTTTTGTTGATAATTTCTTGAAAGATGATGTCCAGGCTCTTTTTTTGATCATGGCTTTCAGGTAGTCCAATAATTTTTAAATGATCTTTCCTGGATCTATTTTCCAGGTCAGTTGTTTTTCCTGTGAGATATTTCACATTGTCTTCCATTTTTTTAGTCTTTTGGTTTTGTTTTACAATGTCCTGATTTCTCATAAAGTTACTACCTTCCATTTGCTCCATTCTAATTTTTAAGGAAGTATTTTCTTCAGTGAGCTTTTGGGCTTCCTTTTCCATCTGGCCAATTCTGCTTTTGAAAGCATTGTTCTCCTCACTGGCTTCTTGGAACCTCTTTTGCTATTCAGGTTAGTCTATTTTTTTAAGGTGTTATTTTCTTCAGTATTTTTTTGGGTCTCCTTTAGCAAGCTGTTGACTGTCATGATTTTCTTGCATCAATCTCATTTCTCTTCCCAGCTACTTCTCTTACTTGCTTCTCAAAATCCTTTTTGATCTCTTCCATGGCAGGGGACTAATTCATATTTCTCTTGGAGACTTTGGATGTAGGAGCTGTGACTTTGTTATCTTCTTCTGGTTGCATGTTTTGATCTTCTTTGTTACCAAAGTAAAATTCTATAGTCTGACTCTTTTTGCGCTGATTGCTCATGATGCCAGCCAATTACTTGAGTTTTAAACAAATTATTTCCAGGAGAGTTAGGGGATTTTTAATCATTACACATTTCTAGAAAATGCAAATTAAAAGAATCATATTGTCTTCCTACTAACACCTTCCTGAGATGAACTTCACTAAGGAAATGAGTGTTTTGATCTATTTAGGAAAGGAGAAGGAAATGCATCCTTCTGCTAACACAACATGGTCCCTTTTTCAACAACAGTATGGGTTAAAGAGGGTTTGAGGAGCCAACATGCTTTTGCAAGAATGCTAGACTCATAATCAGGAGATCTGAATCCAAATTCCAACTGTATGAGGCCACAAGGAAGACCTTAGAGCCTCTCATAGCCTGTTTTCCTATCTATAAAATAAGAATATTTACATTTCAACTACTTGCCTTACAGAGTTGTTGTGAGTGAAGTACTTTGCAGTCTTTAAGGTGTTAAATAAATGTGGATTTCTTTTATTATAACTACAATTTATAACCTATATTCCATGAGGAAAAATATTTTTCAATGTCAAATTCCAAACAATTTATTTCTAGAGTATAATTAACTCATGAATTGGGGAATGACTGTATATAAGTAGTTTTGTATAAGTAACATCTATTACTGTCTACTAAAGATGGGCTCATAATGAATAGATTTAAACTGAAGCAGAAGGAAAGATATTAGAAAGGCATTATTATGACTTTAAGTTAAGACACATGACATTCACCTTACTTAGGAATACCTTCCCAACCCCTCCACATCAGTCTATATCCTTCTTTTTTTTGTCATCACTCAAATGCCTACTCAAAATTCAATCCCAATTCTTCTTTCCTGATTAATTTCATTGAGCCCTAATAATCTGTTTTCTACTCTGTACTTATTAACTTAGTCGGTCCATTACAGAATCACAGAACCTCAGGCTGGAAAGAACCTTGATACCACCTAGTCCAATTCATATTTGAAAATAATCCCTAAAAAAACAAAAACAAACAACACCCACACACACATACACACACACACACAGAGCTGGTCTGGGCCTTAGATGTCTATTAATACACATCTCATTTGACAGCTGAAAAAACTAAGGCCAAAAGCAGTCAAGTGACTTGCCCAAGATCTCCCCAACAAAACTATAAGCTGCTCAAGGTCAATGGCTATGTCTTTTTCTTTCACACATTACACAATACCAACTGACTTACATTTGGATGCTATTACCAGAGGTCTCTTATTAAGGAGTTTTGTTGTTTGTAGCTGCTGTTATTAGGGTTTTTTTTGGGGGGGGGAGTAAGGTTTGAATATACTTATTACTAAAAATATAAGAAAGATATTAATAAGGGGTTGTTAACCTAAAGTCTATGAACTTTTTTCTTTTCAACATTCTGACAATTATATCTCAATATAATCGGTTTCCTTTGTAATACTATATATTTTATTTTATACAGTATTCTCAGAAGGGATACATAGTGTTGACCAGACTGTCAAAGGAGTCTATGACACAAAAAAGGCTAAGAACTCCTGATCTAGAAGAATCCCTACTAGCCCTCTCAAAATCAGAAGAAGCTTCCATAACTAAACAGCCAGTCTTCCAAATATGGCAAGGATGTGGAAGCAAATTCTGTTTCTGCCTTTTCAAAACTTTTTTTTTAGATAAAAATGCCATACTCTCCATTACCAAAAGAAAATTTAAATACAAGACAACTTTATTTTTTCCATATATTAAAAATTAATTTAGAATAGCATAAGGCTAGACAGAATTGAAATGAGGAATTTTAGGTTATTCATGTATGGAAACTCTCTCATTGTGCCACTAGAAACCAGAAATCTGATTCTATTAACAAAATGAGAGCATATTAGTTAATACATTCCCCCTGTCCCTAAGAATTCAGTTTTAAATTTCATTTTTTGTGATATTACCATGTAAAGATATGATGACTTTAATTTATGGAAATATGGTGGTGTATCTTTGTGGTCAATTGTCCTTATTTGTTTCTCAGATATTTTTTAAGATGTATTAATCAAGCTTTTGTTACGAATATCACTTTTTAAAAGTTTCATATTTTTCCATCACTACAAATTGATGTTTCTTCTTAAAGGTCCCATCTTTCCAGGAAAACCTGTTTTTCTAATTCTTTATGTTCTTCATTGATCTGTGATCTCATTGATATTGATGTACCCTCCAAATAATAAGACTACAACCCATTCATGCCTGCCTACCTGGTGCAATTCTTGTCCAAGTTCTTCTATAAGTGTACCACAAGGGGTCCACCCAATGTGGTGAAGCCTTTCTCAAAATTTTCTGGCATTATGAGGATGCTAGTAAAATTCACAAGTAATCCAACAGCTCTCTTTTGATGCTGGCCAATCATCTTTTTTCAATCATGCCTTTCTTTGAAGACATTCTTTATTATAGTTCACCATAGTACTTTATTTGTTATGTATTGTGTGGCCTGCTCACGTCTGCTATGCACCCATCTTGTGACTCAATTTCAATTATTTAAAGACTGTAATATTCCACAACCCACAGCCATATACCACCACTGGTATAATATTGGTATTAAAAAAGATGGGCCTTCATTTCAAAGAAAGTTTGCAGTCATTAAAGAAGCTCTAAAATTTCCTCTACTGATCCAGATCACTCTGGTTCTCTCATTTCATTCTTGTCTCAAATAGCCAGCCACTTGCAATATCTGTCGAAAGTACACATACACTGATGGACAAGCCTTAGTTGTCCATCTAAATACATGTCATAGTTAGGACAGAGGAATTTTTTATCTAATTGTTGTTGTTTCTCCTGGGTGGATGGTTAGGCCAAACTCCTTATCATTAGGGGACTTATTCAGTAGTCTCTTCAATGATGCAAGTACTGGTAAAGCCAGTACAATGACATCCACAAACAAAAACACCTAGAAGATCTGATTTGGACTGCACTGGATCTCCTTCATCACTGTGGTGAACACCTCTGGCAACTATATACCTAGCTGTTTTATGATTCACCTGGTATTAATGATCAGAGATTTTGCTATACTCAATCAATCTATTTTTATAGTCAGCAATTAAGAAAAATAAGATATTCTCTTTCCTATATATTTTGGTCAATTTTGCAAAAGTAAAGATGTGGTATACTGTAGAATATCACTTACAAAAAAGCTTGCCTGGCCTTTACTAATATTCTCATCCAGGATGTCATAACATACATCAAAGATGTATTTTTTTTAATATAGATGTTTTTATATAGATGTGAAAACAGACACAGGATGACAATGTTTTCTTGGTCACTTTTTTTTTGTTAATATGGTCCAAGGTTTTTCCCTCCCCCCAAGCCCATGACATTGCTCCCTCCTTTCACATACTTTTGAATCAATTCTTCTAAACTTTAATTAATCAACACTCTTATAACTACATTGACCCCAGCAGCAGCTCCTTTATATACACTTGTTCCAATCTGGATGATTTTTCTATCCTTTCTCTTCAGTACTATTTCTCCCTCCTCAATAAGCACATTCAGGACTATGATGTTAGATTCAAAGTGCAGTGGCTACTCTTCTCTTGATCATGAAGAGTTTAGGACAAAAAACTCTGCAAATCTTTTCCATCTTTTGTTCACTTTTTGTCCTTCCAAATTCATCCTTAAATGCCCTCAGGATGATGAATATATTTAGTTAGGTCTTTCACCAAATTTTCTTTAAACTGGCTTTAACATCAACTGCTTCTCTTTGTTTTATGAGGCAATCCTGTTCATAATCTACCATCACCCTTCTCTTCAAAATTTCACAAATGAGTCTATGTTCTTTTTATTCTTTTTAACCAATCTGTGGTTTCATACGGATAGGGGATTCCCATTGATGAAACTTCCTCTATTACTGCCGAACAGTAACTGCTTTGCAGTTACCAAACTTAAGAGTTTGGAGAGCTTCCTGAGGTATTGAGAGGTCAAGTTATCTGGGGTCACAGAGTCTTCTACAAATTCAAAACTGATGTTACCCTTGGCTGCCATCTCTCTGTGTTTGGCAAGTAGGCTGAGTGTTTGCTGATGAAACAACTTTTTAAGCTCTTTTGATCTTATTATAATTCCTGATTGACACTGGTTTAACTTCTGTATAAAATTTTTGCCATTGGTATCAATATAATTTTTCCATCTATACCCATTTTAACACTAATAATTTATTTGGGTCAATTTGAAATAATTTTAAACTTTTTTCTTATTTTAATTTTTACTACTGGCTTAGGACTAATTTTTATTATTCCTTTAATGAAGTGATCTGACTATGCATATAAATTTTCAAGTCAGAAATGATTTCCACATCAAGAATTAACTGTTCATTTTCACACTATCAATCAATTTAATTTTTTGGTGGAATTATTCAGTGTTCACAATGTCTAACACGCCAATTCTTCTCTCAAAAAAAGCATTCATAAGGCTTCTGCATAGTCTAAAATAAATTGGCTTCATTTATTCCTTCTTCCTGAGTCATATTTTCCAACATAGTTTTAGTAATCCACCTATTCTAATCTTTGCATTAAAGTTACCAAGTATATTATATGTTAATTTAAGTTAGAAGGCCTTATAACATGCTTCACAAAATTTCTATACATCTTTAATAAAAGTTACATAAGCTAGTTGTTTTTTTTTTTTGTAAATACTTATGAAGGGCATTACAATATAAGATGACCAAATAACCTATGAAATGACTTTTTTTTGTTATGTCTTGATGACTCTGGGAGCTCCTTTATTTTCTTCTCTTTAGCTGTACACCTTGTATCTTCTAGTTTCAACTATAGCAAGAAGGTCAAGATTAATAATAAAATGAATTAATACAATTCAGTTCCTCTAATGGTATATCTTTGGTCATCAGGTATAGATCTCACATTTCGAGTTATCAATAGCTAAATTAAATGCTGTAAATAGTCTAATATAATTTTTAACCCCCTCTGCCACTAATGCCACCATCACTGAAAGAGAAAGGGGCCTCATGAAGTTGAAGGCCATTCTGTATTTCTCCTTGTTTTACTGGGCCCCACAGTCAAGAATTCATACTAAGTGGTCAGCTTATTGGTGATGAGCAACTCTATACTTAACAGGATGAGCCATGAGAAAAAAACTATAGTATAGTATAGTATAGTATAGTATAGTATAGTATAGTATAGTATAGTATAGTATAGTATAGTACAGTATAGTATATGGCTTAAAAAGATACTTCCAAAGGTCTTTAAATCTAGATGGAAGCATAGTACTGGTTGCATTTACTGAATTATGATATTCATTTTTAAATCCCACCCACAACATACTGGGGTGTATGAAATGTTCAGGAGGACTAGCACCTCTGGTATAAGGGCTCACTAAACCCTTTTCAGGGTTGCTCATCCACTTTTGGTGCCCACCTGATTCACTCCCTGTTGCTCCAAGAAGCTGTAGCATGCACAGTGGCCACACCCCAGCAACTCGTCTAGGCAGACAGGCTAAACCAAACTGAGGGTCAACTGATAGGCCTCAAACCTATTGGTGAGTTAGGAAAATGTGTACTTCCAGCATGTGAAGATTTTCCCCAGTGGAATGGGCAGATGAGAACAATTTGTGCCAATGGCCATGAAGGCAGCTGAAGCAGGTGCTATGGAGCACTTAGAGCTTGGTCAGGCCTTAAAGACTCCAAGGTCATCCATGGCACGTGGGTCATCATCAGTCATTTTGACTTTTCTCTTGCCGCTGGATTTCAATGATTCTGGAAGAGAGAGTGAGGCTGACAACTTTATGCAACTCTGCATCACTTAAATCCAACTCATGCATGAGTCAAGATATCACCCCCTGATGTCATTGGTTCTTTTCAAAAATGAAGGACAAACAAGTAAATTTTCATCTTCCCTTATATGTCAATTATTTTTACAAACTAATTGGAAGGTGTTACATTTTTCTAAGAGTTAACATGTTCAAAACCTACTGAAATTTTTCAGTGGGATGAGATTTTAAACAGGTTAGAAATCTTAAACATGCAAATATTACGAGGTTTGTTTAAAAAAAAAAGGGACATATCCTTTTCAGCAATAAAAGCCCATAATGATGAAAACAGTTTTCAGAGAGCCTTTTTCAAAATGTTCTCTATATGTAATGAATTTCTTTCAAAAATCAGATTTCTCATTTGTTGTTATTGCTAAAATGACACCTTCACACTAAAAGGATACAAAATGTCACTCCCCATCTCGTTACAGAGTACTGTAAAAAATGCATTTTTTTTAAGGGTCTTGTTTTTATATAGATTAACCACATCAGTGACAACCTGGGACACTTTGGGCACTTCTGACTTGCCCTTCTTTGCTGCCTTGGCCTGCCTCTGAGGGATGTAGTGAATGCCAGAAATGTTGCTATCTCTAAAGTCACAGAATCTTTTTTATTCTAATTAACACACTGTTGTTCCATTAGTGGCTACACTTAGACAGTAAAACAATAAAACACTATTCTTACCAAAAAAAAAGTAATTTATCTTTGAGAATATTTCGGTGCTAGAATATCTTTCCTTTAATGACTCACAAAAAAATGTACTTCCTCATACAGTTCATTATTGAGACAAAATCTAGCAAATACCATAAGGTGAAATATGTTAGAAACATCTGTACTTTCATCCAACTGTACAGCAAGCCTCCCACACCATGTAATTTGTTGGAAAACATGTTCCTTCAAATTTTCAGGAATGTTTTTTAATGTGTCTTCCAACAGTATTTCTGACAAAGGAACATGTTTTAGTCTATCACCCTATTGTTTTCAATATTTTATTTTGGTCATTTTTATTTCATTAGAAAGAACAAGTTTTTCTTTTTTTCTTTTTACTATTTTTGTCTTAAGAAACCTCAAAAGAGGCTTTTAAACAGTTATATTTAAGTTAATGAAATTTTGTAAAATACTAGATTAGGTAACATGTCTTTAGATATCACTGAAAAATTACAGAGATCTTTCTTCATGTTCTGAATGGTTGATTTTTAAATGTGTTTCTAATTATGATGGCTGGATACCATCAGTAGCCAGTATTTCAAAGAACAATAATAGTACTATTTATAATAGCTAACATTTAACCCTTTAAAGTTTGCAAAGTGCTTTACACATATTACTTCATTTCATCCTCACAACAATCCAGCAAGGCAGGAGATACTTATTATTCTCATTTTATGAATAAGGACTTAGTGGAACCCATTCCAGTTAAGAAGGGCCTGTATATTCCCATATGGTGAACACTCCTAAGTTCCTAGGCCAGGCATTACCTGTGTGTTTTTGTGTTTGGTATGAATCATAGAATAATGAAGAAACCTTTGATGTCATCCAACAGGTCAAGTCAGACTAACCTCATTTTCTTTTTTTGATAGGTCCTGGTAGATCAGGAAATGCTGCAGGCACAATTTATCTATATTTTGGCAAATCATCTGAAAAACTCTCTGATGCTACTTGGGGGACAGGAAGGGGAAAAGAAGGAAAGAGATAAGGGTTAGATGATAGTACAATTAGGTTGATTCAAAACTAGAAAAATGGTCAGACCCAAAGAATAATCATTAGTAGTTCCGGAAACTTGTAAAGAAGTCTCTGATTAAGTGCAACAGAAATCTTTTCCTGGCACTGAGTGATTAACATTTTTATCCATGAAATGGATAAAATCTTCAGATGTCACAAACTAGGGAGAGAAAGCTCTTATGACAGGATTTTAAAAGATCAACAGACTAGATTATAATGCCAAATCTAGTAAGGTAAAATTTAACAGAAATAAATGGAAAGTTTTGCACTTAGATTCTTTAAGAAAAAAAAATCTATTTCGCAATTTCAGAATAGGAAAGGGATGACTAGAAAGTAACTGAAAAATGACCTTTTAATTTAGTGTCCTGCAAACTCAATATATGGCAGTTCACAAGAAGAGAATGTAATTTAAGGAAGAGAGTTACACTGTCCAGAAATACATAGGTGACAGGCCCACTATGCTCTATTCTGGTCAGACCACATCTCAAGTACTATGTTTATTTAGTTCTGGGGGACACATTTTAGGAAGAATATTGATACACTGGAGAACATGCAATGTGCAGCAATAAGGATGAAGGGTCCTGAGATTATTCCCTCATGGATTAAAGGGTATGAAGATAAAGATTAACTTGGAGAAGAGAAGATGGGGAAGGGAGAAATGACTACTATCTTCATATATTTTCAAGTATCTGATGGACTACTATATAAAGCAGGGTACAGATTTGTTTTGCTTGTCCCAAAGGACAGAGCTAAGAGAAACAGTTGGGAGCTTCAAAGAGGCAAATTTAGACTTGTAAGGAAAAACTTCCAAATAATTAGAACTATACCAAAGCGGAATGGGCTGCTTCGTAAGGCAGTGGATTCCTCTTCACTGGGGATCTTTAGGCAAAGGGTGGATAGATGTTGTAGAAGGGATACTTATTCTGGCATGAGTTGGCCCAAATGGCTTCTGAGATCCTTCTCAATTCTATGATACTGTGTTTTAGTTTCTCCCACACCACCTCCACACTGATAAATCATGGATTCCATCTACTTCCTTTGACAACTTGACATCTAGCCTCTATGTGATAGCTGTTTCCATTTTTCCAATTAATTTTATATACAATAATGATTTTTTTGGTCTGGGACTTCAATGGAATTTAAGTCTTTCTTTTCCACTCATCCTGTCAATCATCTTCCCAATCTCTTAATCATGGCATTCTTCCAAGGGTATTTCTTTTGTTCTCCACTATTGTCTCTTTACACTATTTCCCTTGGCCATCTCATTCCTTTCAACAGTTCAACTACTACCTCTACGGAGGTAATTCCTGAGGCCGATAAAGTAGAGCAGTGGATACAGGGTGAGACCTTGAGTCAAGAAGACCAGTTTTCAAATCTAGTCTCAGGCATTTACTACCTGTGTGATGCTGGACAAGTTAATTATCCTCTGTCTGCCTCAGTTTCCTCATCTGTAAAATAGGGATAAGCATGCCTACTTCCCACAGTTATGAAGATAAAATGATATATGTATAAAGTGTTATGTAAACTTTAAAGCACTATATAAATTCTGGCTATGATTATTATTATCATCTACGTCTCCAGCCCTTACCTCTCCTGTGAGATTTTTAACTTCGACCTGTTATCAAAGATCCCCATTTAGATTACCCACTAGCACCTCAAGTTCCACATTTCTAAAGCTAGCCTTATCACCTTTCTCTCAAAACCTCCTCCTTGATCTGACTTCACTATTTCTGGCACCACAATTCAAGCGGCTTCCCACATTATTAATCTCAGTGTTATCTTTAACATTTCCCTCCTCTCACCATTCATATCTAATTAGTTACCTAAGCCTACATGATTAAGAAACCTTTGAATTAAAAAGGAATGGGAAAGGAGAAAACTGCCCAAATACACTAAGCCTAATACCATAGAGAAAAACTGGTACAACTTAGGAAGCGTAGCAGTAAAGACTGATTTCAAAGGAAATAATATCCAAGAAAGTCAGTAATAAAATCCCTCTGTCTACTCATATGTCTATAAACAAAAGCACAAAGTACAAGTATTAGACATCATAGACTATAGATAATGAGAGTAAAAGGCAAATCTGATTTCACAGGTATACTGAGCACTAGAGGGATAGAACTCATGACTGGAATATGACTCTGAAAGAGCATACATTATTCAACAGGAAGAGAACAGATTAAAAAGGGGCAGTGGAATAGAGGAAATCCGGAAATTTCAGAGAAGAAACATGGCAGAGTGTACTTGGGTCAGAATCAATGGAGGAGCAAGAGAAGAGTCATCTTCAAAGCATTTAAGGATGAAACTGGAAGGACAACAGATAAACAAAAATGGAAGGAAAAAAGGCTTTTAAAGGGTTCTTTTCATTATCAAGGACACTAGAGAAACTACAGTTGGCTCTTATCATTATAGCCCTAGATAAACTTAGAGAGAAACAGAAATGCCACTGAAGAGAACAAATACAGGAAAAGTAGTTGGATTAGATGAAGTATATACAGAAGAGGTCCATGCTGGAGATGACATAATTTTAAAGGCAATGAGAAAACAATTCTCAAGGTATCTGAAGAAGACACCAAAAGCATGGAAAAAAATTCTGACTTTATACTGCTAAAACAGATAACTAAGAAAACATCAATAGATGTTGACCTATATACCTATAGGTTCAACAATATAAAATTTTTGAAAGAATAATCTACACATGTAAAAAAGGGCATCCTCAATAAGAGCATTAGAAGGGAACAGGGAGGCTTTAATAAGGGATATTCCACAGGAGACTTACCATAACAATTGATTTAAAGATACAGAAAATACAAGATCTCACTGAAATTACTCTTTGTTTACTGTTTTTTTAAACACCTAATTTAGTAGAGCAAACCACCATCTTAAAGGTTCCTCCAACAAGGACGGATGTTAAAATTATACACAATTCCTTGAAATGAATAACAGAAGATATGCTTGTTCAATTATCTTTTGATTGTTAATATTACGTGAAAAATAGAGGAGATATATGTTCCCTAAATTCACCACTGTCACATAAGAGATCCAACACAACATCTAATGACATTGTAGTGATTATATCAAGCCCTGGAAAACGGCAAGGCTTCCTAATTGAGATCCATGGTCACTCAAAAAACACTTGACCTAACAACCCATGTATGGAAAAAACAAGTGAATAAAGAATATCTGCTGCCCAGACTATGATAGGCAATCAGAAGGACGACCTGTAGAGCTTTTCCAACTATACGACTTGGACAGTGTAAATGGACAATGACTTGGGCCACTTATTGAAGAGGAAGAAAAAAGAAACCTAGATAACCCTTGGGAAACTGAATTTAAAAAAAAAAAGAAACAATCACAAGATTCTCCTTGAAACAAAGGCCCATCTTTTTAACACCCATATTATATCAATGTTATATACCTGTGAGTAATGAAAGATAACAGACTCTGAAGAAATGAAATGTAAAATAACCACCCAAGGGCAAGGAAGAGGCACAGGAAAGGTGTGACTACTGTTGTAACACATTACAAAGAATTATGAAGGGAAAGAGTGTAAAGGTTATCAACAAAGAAACATGAGCAATAAAGACAATGAGCTAGTGACACAGCAAGTGAGGCTCATATATTCTACTAGTGTAATGTCAAGAAAAGCAAGGAAGGCCTTCAACACATTGGATGGACTTTCTGCAACACATTTATGTAGGGGATAGATGAGTCACATATGATAGGCAGGTAGGAATGGCTGGACTGTGATCCATTATCACTAGAGAGAATAATCACATTGTTAAAATCTCAGATCCTTTCAGAGGGTTCAGAGAAAGAATAAGTAGGGTCCAAAGATGTAATATCTTGCAAGGGGAGTCGGCCCAAGAAGGATGAAAAGCTCCCTGAGAATTTAATTCTGAAGACAGAAGCAGAATTTATTGTAATAGGGGAGAAAAGGCCGAGATGCCTAAAGAGAATGGTGTAAATGTACAGAGAATTAATCAATCAACCTAGCTTTTTTAAGGACATTTGCAGAAGATGGAAAGGAGCAAACAACTGAGAATAAATATGAAAGAGAATGGTAGTCCTATAAGAAGAATGAACTGAGACTGGTGATGAATATTTAAGTCTAACACAAAGAAGACTCAAAGAAGAAATAGAATGATAATATACAGTGAGAAGGCTGAATTGTTTAACTCTATTTTGCTTCTAGGGCAGTTAAGTGGTACAGTGGATTGCTGGGCCTGGAGTCAGGAAGACCTAAGTTTAAATTGGGTCTTAGACACTTACTAGCTGTGTGCCCCCGGCAAGTCGCTTAACTTATTTGCCTGTGTCCCCATCTGTAAAATAAGTTGGATAAGAAAATGGCAAACCACTTCAGCATCTGCCAAGAAAACCCCAAAAAGTGTTATGAAAGAGTCAGACACAACTGAACAACAAAAACGGTTTACAAAGTCCATTCTCATTTTATTATGTAGATGGGAGGATTCATTTTAAATTGTCCCCAGCATATTTAATTCAAGAACTTTATGATATAGATGAGAACCACAATCATTTCTCCTCATTTCCCAAAGCATAGCAAAGAAAAATGGTTTGTAAAGAAATCACAATTGAAGTGTTAGTAAAAGCTGAAATGGAAACCTGATCAGTTCTCAATCCAATGAAGTATGAAGTATATCACCTTTACTTATGACTACATATAATAATCATAAGATAAAAGAATTAATTTTATATATAACCATATCATTTTATATTAATTTTAATTAAGATAAAAGTATTTTTTAAAGACCTGTTCCTGTCCTATTTCCTAAAAGTTATACTTGATTAAATGAGATAATTGTCAAGTGTTTAGTTAGCCCAATGCCTCTCACATAATAGGCCTTATATAAATGTCAGCTATTATTTTTATTATCAATGACGGGCTAAATGGGTTTTTAAAATTTATTGTATTTGGCTAGGTAACCGGCCATTTAACCACAAAGAACCGGTCCTTAGCTTTTTTCTTTTTTACAGCTGAGTCTCACCTTTATCAAAGGCTAGCTAACAGCAGAAGTCAATCCACTCTGCACCTCTACACACATACAAACACACACTTTAAAAAAAAAAATCACACTTCACGTATTCACTCAGTCACTGGGTGGTAAGAAAATGGGTGCAGTTCTTACAGAGCTGCTGCAGATGGCCAAGCAAAATTCAAAAAGAAAAACGGAGGCTTCTTTCAAAGCCTCACACGAAGAAATGGTGGGGTCTCGGAGAAGATTTTTCTGCCTCGGGTTGAGAAAAAACAAAAGCCTGCTATATTCTGGTGGTGGCTGTTTACCAAGGCCAAGTTCACTGCCCTCAGCAAACAAATGGCTTCGGTCCCGTCCTGGGCCCCGAGTTCAAGTTCATTCTCGCTGGCGTCAAAAACAGGCAGGGTTTGCTTTTTCTCCTTTCACACCCAATCTCCGTGGTCCCCGAAAAACTCCGCTCTGCCTTCTCACCAAGGGCCAGAAAACAACGCCGGGTAGGAAGGGGAGGACGGCGGGACGCCAGCAACACCCCCGCCTCCTCCCCTCCAGTCCGCGCGAGCCTCAGCCCGGGCCCCGGGGCAGCCAGCGCATCCTCCTCCTGGTCCTCCCCCGCCCCTCGCGCTCCCTCTCTCCGCCCACCCCCGCTTCCCAGGATGGTAGGTTCCTCAGAGGTCGCCTCACATCCTCCCAGGGACGTACCACTCGGAGGAAGCGGGGGACGATCCCAAACAATGGCGCCCACCCTCCACCCCCCCACCCGAAGGCCTCGCCTCGCCTCCGCCCCGGCACGCGCCGTCGTCGGGGGAGCAGCAGAACTGCCGCCCCCCAAGCACCCACCTAGCTCTTCCTCCACCAACCGGGACGACGCCGGCGCCTCCGCTTCCATCTCTCTTTGGTCTCCAGGACGCCGTCGCCCCTGCCGTCTGCTCTTCTGCCACGGTGGAGCCTGAAGCCAGACTCGGGCGAGAGGGTTCCTCCAGCGGGGATGAGGAGAGCCTTTCTCCCCTCCTCCCCTCACTGACTACTGAGCATGCCCAGATCAGAAGGTTCACTGCCGCTCGGGAGGAATTCCAGGCCAAGGATTCCGCAGCTCCGGGATTTTCCTGCAGCTGGTTTCTGGGCTGGGGAGGGCCGGCTGGGGGATGTGGGGGAAGACCAGAACATCTCTCCGTGACCGTAACTGGGAAGGCTGGAAGAAGGATCCCTGGTGGGGACGGACACAAAAATAGTAACAACTTGCCTATTCTGAGGTCATCCATTTGGGGACTACCTCGCGGTGCCCCCAATATAATCCATCCTCGGGAGTTTTTGTCCACGCCCTCCCGTTCTTGCTGGGTCGAGGGAGGCGGGGCGGTGGTATGGGAAGGGCAGAGCCCAAATTAGCATCACAACCCCAATGCAGTTTACTAGCTGTAATCTTGAGCAAAGCATTTAAACTTTTCAAAGCTTCATTGTCCCAGATTTATCCCAAAATTCCTTCCAACTCTGAATCCAGGATCCATAGACCTTGTGGGAATTTTACATTTCGTGGCTTCCAGTACAGCACCAAGGTTGTCCATTTGTCCATTCCTGGCCTTTCTCCTTTTCTGATCATTCATTTCTTGGATAAGTCACACATTTGACTGGAGCAGATATCAAAATAAATAAGACCTGGTCCTCAAAGAGCTTACAGTGTGATCATAGTAATTAAATGTGGCTTAGAATGATACTTCGTACTTTTACGCACCTATCCTAACCTATGATATATCGTGGTTGTCTGTGGATGTGCTGTGTGTCCCTATGAGATTATGCCTTTATGTATTTTCGGATTTGGTATAGGCTAGGATCATAGGAAACCTTTGACACCTAAACAGGGTTTGAAACTGCTAAGATAAACCATAGGATCAAGCAGGCCCACAGAACCATGAGGCTATTTAGACACTTTAATCAAGTGTCTTTAGGGAAATGGTTCGTTTGGGGTCTTGCAGCATCTCCTGCAGGATATAATTATTAGTAAGACTTTACTAAACATTGCAATCATTTAATAAAATCTCTTATCTCTACTTTGCAGAGTCAGGAATTAAACCATTGTTGATTAACTAAAGTTAGGAAAAAATGGCACCATGTTCCATAGAGAGAAACAAATGTTGATGGTTAGACTGCATTGTAAGCATTTATTAAGCACATACTATATTCCAGTCACTGAGGATATTTTAAAAAAATTTTGCTTCTAACTGAGGTCTGTTCCAACTCCATTAGCTGCCTTGGTGTGAGTTCTTTCTCTCCTCCCCTTTTCAAGATTCTGTTGCTGTCTAGGGGTCTGGGAACCCGTAAATGCAAGGGCAAAGGGTGTGGATCTGCCTCAAAAGAATTCCACCACTCAGGCCTTTTTTCAGTCCAAGTAGTGAGTTTATTAAAACACTATTGGAGTGGGCAAGATTGTCAGTCTGCTGTTTGTGACACCGGTACAAGCTCTCCAGATTTTAAGAATATGAGCAATTTAATGAGAATAAAATTGGTACTTTCATACCGAAGGGAAGATCTGGATGGGGTTAAGAGGTGTCAAGTAGCCTGGGGTGGGGCCAGGTGCAGACAATGGAGGGAGTTAAGTGGCAGGAGAGCCCCAGTGAAAGTGCAGTTAAAAGGATTATTGACTGGGATGGGTCAGGGCCAGGTCCCAAAGACATGGTCTTTTCCTTTTAGGGACCCCTCTTAGGGGTCCAGATACCATCCCCATCAGTCCCTTTTATGTTTTGTTTTCCTCTGTCAGAACATAAGATCCTCGAGAGTAGAGACTGTCTTGTTTTCTTATTTTTGTATCCCCATCACTTAGCACAGTGCATGGCATGTAGTTAGTGCTAATAAATGCTCTATGTATCTGTTTCTGTAGCTGCATTCTAAGTCCCAAAGCCCAATGGCATGGGTCTCTCTACTCATTGATGGAGATCAATGTGCTGCACCTGTGTGAGGAGTGAGGCAGAAGTTGCAGAGAAAGGGAAAGAGCTCCTATCTCTTCAATCTCTGCAGTCATTTTGGATACTTCTGTCTGCCAGCTTCAAGAGAAAAAAAATGGGCAATGCCCACTCTACTTCAGGTTGTTGAAGAGAGAATAAGTCTCTGGGAAGAGGCCAACATGAGAGGAGCTAGCAGTCTCTATCCTGTCCCTATCCAGTTTGCTGCTATTCCCCCTTAGGTGAGATAGAAGACTTTCTCTTGGTTGAGCTGAGTTACCCTTCTCTCCAGTTGGAGAGCCCCTTCACTCTGTATTGTCTGGTATATATTCTCCTATGTATACCTTCTCTGATTTCTGTTTTGCTATGGACTTGGATAAATGGATTTCTTTGCTACTTGGTATGCGTGTTCCTTGTGGAACTGGTATTTGGTAGGAAGGGACTCAAACCTTGGATATAAAAATTGGATCCTTTTTTCCCTATTGATGAAACAGCAATTAAAAGTTTAGCTTGAACCTGAAAACTACATCCTCTAGACTAATAATGTTAAAGGGAGCAGGTAGCTGTAATTCTAGACCAGTTCTCCTTCTCTCAGTCAGCCTCTGCCCTCGACTTTCTGCTTCCTCTCCTGGTAGAGAGAATCCCTTCAACAGTCCCTAGGAGAAGTGGGGTGGGGGGGTGGAACAAGAGGCTAGAGATGTCTATTCTGTCTCCCTTTGAGTCATGGAGGATACTGCCTTGCTACATATGAGGGACAGCCTTGCTACATATCATCTATCTGTAAAATAGTTCCTGCCTTCAAAGAGCATACGTTCCAGTGGGGAAAACAACATGTAAATAGCTAGGACTAAATACACTAAAAATATCTAGAGAATAAATGGAGAGTTGTCTGAAAGGGGAAGCATTAGCAATTGAGGGACCAGGAAAAACCTCCTGAAGAATGTAGGACTAGAGCTGAGTCTTGAAAGAAACCAAGAGGGAGAGGTGAGGGGGTAGCACATTCCAGGAATAAAGGATAGCAGATGCAAAGGCATGGAGACAAGATATCAATAATAATGATGATGATGATAACAATACTTATAGGATGTATTGTATTCAAGGAAATGCAAGTAGATCATTGAAGCTGGAGGGAGCTCATGGAGGAAAGTTAAGTGTGAAACAAGAAATACAGGAAGGGGCCAAGTTATAAAGAGCTTTAAATGCCAAACAGAGGACTTCTTTACATTTTTATCCCTCAGGAAATGGGGAGCCACAGGAACTCATTGAGCAAGGGAGATAAGATGATCATATCTATACTTCAGAAAAATCACCTTGGCAGCCAATGGAGAAAGACTCGAAGCAAGGTAACCAGTTACAAGACTATTACAGCAGCCCAGGTGAGAGGTAATGAATATCCAAACTAGGGTTGTTACTGTATGTATGGAGAAAAGGGAGGTTATATGAGAAATGTTGTGAAAATAGCAACAACAAGATTTAGCAATGGATTGGATGTTTTGAATGAGTGACAAAGAAAAGTCAAGACAGCTTCATTCTTGAAGTTGTCAGAGAGCCTGAGTGATTAGGAATAATAGGGAAGCATGGAGGAAGGGTTTATGTGGAAAGGTAATGAGATCTGTTTTGGAAATACTGGGTTTGAAGTGCCAAGGGACATCCAGTTCAAGATGTATCTCAGGAAAGAGACCAGGGTTGGATACCTAAATATGGGAATGATCTGCATAGAGGTAATCGTTGAACTCAGTGGAGCTCATTAGAACCTTGGTGATAATAGATATGACTTGGATGAAGAATAAGCAAAGTAGACTGAGAAAGAAGGCTCAGAGAGACATAAGAAGCACCAGAAGAGAATGATGTCATGAAAATCTAGAGAGTATCCAGAAGGATGAGAGTATCAACAGTGTCACATGCTGGAGAGAAATCAAGAATATGTGGAGTAAGGCAAGGTCATTGGATTTGGTAATTAGAAGTCATTGGTAACTTTGGAGAGGGCAGTTTTAGTTGAATAATGAGGCTGGGAAGCAGATTGTAGAGAGTTTGGAAGATAGAGGAAAGGAAACAGAAGCACCAAAAAGTTTAGCTACAAAGGGGAGGAGAGATATGGGATGATAGCTAGTAGGGATGGTAAGATCAAGTGAGGGTTAATTAAGGATAGAGGAGACACAAATATGTTTATAAGCATCAAGGACAAAGCCAGTAGCTAGCAAGAAATTAAAGATAAGAAGGAAAATGGGAAGAATGGTGGGGGCAATTTGCTGGACAGGTCTGGAAGTGACCTAGAGGAGTTGGCCATAGCAAAGAGGATGGCCACCTTTTTATCCAAAACTGAAGTGAAAGAGGAGTCAGATAATAAGGAACGATGTCTGAATGAGAGGAGAAAGAGTAGCTTTTTGCAAATGTACTAAATTTCTTTTAAGTGAAGTATTATGTAAGATTCTCAGCTGAGAGGTTTAGAGTTAAGAGGTGCTGTGGGAAGCTTGAGGAGAGATGAGAAGGTTTAGAATAGAAATAGTAGAATAGTAGA